>NC_091752.1:5143874-5433874 GCF_043380555.1 Nothobranchius furzeri
TTGTTGGCATCATAGCAGAGCCTATGTAAATGTAAGAGAGTAATGTCTTTGGAGGTGAAGCAAAGAGCTAGAACCAGAGTAAACGTCAGCGCGGCCTACACTTGTTTGAGGGAGCAGAAGGAGGCAGTGAACTCCCAAACTAATAGTGACCTGGCTTTGTTGCTACTTGACTTGTAAGTGATATTTTTTTGTCCAACAGTGTGGGTCTTTTTACTTAGTGGTTTGTTTAGTATCAGTTGGCTTGAGTTACTGTTTTTTGTTTTAGCTCTTTGCTTCACCTCCAAAGACACAAGGCAAGGCAAGGCAGCTTTATTTATGTAGCACATTTCATACACAGAGGCAATTCTATGTGCTTTCTATTAGCAAGAACATTAGCAATACTTAATACTTAGCAAGATCAGAAAGTACTATTTAATAATGAAGAAGAAACAAAGTTAAAGGGTGAGCAAATACAGTGCAGAAGGTGTGGCATAAGAGCATAACACTACACTTACTTTTACTTCCAGGCTCAGCCATGATGCCAAAAGTGCAAAATGATCTTTTTCTTCTTGTGCTTTTTATTGATGCGCTAACTGCTAGCCTAGCTAACTGCTAGCCTTCCTATTAGTTAACAGCCGTAAAGCAGGTAAATACCTCCACTTAGGCACCACTGTGTGAAGTGTCTTGAGATGACTCTTGTCGTGATTTGGCGCCATATAAATAAACTTGAATTGAACTCAGTGAAGCTACCTATGCCACAAAACTGATTGCACCTTCTGGTCCGCATAGGGCTGCAGAGTGCTGTACCGTAAAAACTGGTTTGATTTAAATAGATTGACACTGAATCTTAATAAAACACATTTTATACTGTTTAATGATAGAAAGAACAGTGATGTGTCATTGGAAATAGATGGGATTGCAATTCAAAGAGTAAAAGAAACTAAAGTTCTTGATGTTCTTATTGATGAAGACTTGACATGGAAATCCAATATTAGTTACATAAAAGGTAAAATTGCCAAATCCTTAGGAGTAGTACATAGAGTCAAGTTTTACTGACTAATTCTGGTTTGTTGGCATTGTACAATTCACTGATTGTTCCATACTTGACTTATTGTGTAGAAATCTGGGGAGCAACATACAAAAACTACACAACCCTTATTTATTTTACAGAAAAGAGCTCTGAGAATCATCAGTTATAGTGGCTGTAGAGATCCATCAAACCCATTGTTTATTAAAAATAAATTACTGAAATTTCATGATTTAAAAGACGGGAAAATCATACAAACCATGTATAAAGCCAATTTAGGTACTCTGCCAACAAACATTCAGGGGATATTTGAAAAGAGAACTAGGAATTACATGCTGAAAGAAACTGATGTGTTTACAAAACCTAGATTTAGAACTAAAATTAAGGAGTGGAATATATCTGTAAATGGTGTTAAATTATGGAATAACCTTAAAAGGGAAATTTAAAAAACGCTGTAATTTAATATATTCAAAAATGTACCAAATTGAGTGTACTAACTAATTATGAAAATGTAAATTAAATCAATGATCATGATTACACTGGAATTTAGAACAGGAAAATGTTTAAAATGAATCTGTATGTGTGTCTGACAAATCGAAATTATATATAAATTGATTATTTCTTCTGGAAAAGGGGGCTGAAATTATAAGATGTTTTTCTTCATTCTGCTCTTTTTCGTTCAAAATGGATTTTTTGTTATGTATTTATTGTTTATATGTTTTATTTGTTTTTATTTTGAACAAAACAAAAAAGAGAAAAAAAATTGGTTCATTTTCTACCTCAAAAATCACTGAAACCAGTTTGAAAGCAATAGCTTAAAGTGTTTAAAACTAGTGCTGCTTTACAACTGCTGTCATGGTTGATAATTCACATCATCACCGATAAGTTTAAAAATGGCTTACATCACATTTTAATGCCACATCCCTAGTTTCAGTGTATAAGCATTTGACTCTCATTGGTCCGTTTCTGTAACAGTTCTTGTTCCGAATATCCTCCTGTACTTTTACATGCGTTTCTTCTTTTGTACGTTTGTTCCGCGCAATCCATCAAATGTCATTGTTTGGTCCTGGCAGTGCTCGGAGGATGGCTACAGCGTTAGCTGAAACTTGTCCGCTAAAAAAGGTAAAAACAAATCAATACTCTGTGTTTTTACATGTGTTGTTCCAGGTGCGTGCTACTGACAATGGCTCACCTCCCAGATACACAGACCAGTCCCTCACCATCAATATCCTGGATGTTAATGATAATGCACCTGTAATTCAAAACCCCAGAGGCTACAATGTTAGCATCAGTGAGGTGGGACTAAAAGTCATTAACACGTTTAAGATGAAACAAGTGAATGTTTTCAGTCAAATGATCAGAGATAGTTATTCTAATACATGTATTTTACAGAATGTTGGAGGAGGCACTTCAGTCCTTCGTGTGGTGGCTACTGACCGAGACATCGGCTCCAACGCCATGTTGTATTACTACATCACCGATGGGAACCAGGACATGACTTTTCGTATGGACCGCGTAACAGGAGAGATCGTGACTCGACCGTCTCCCCCCGACAGAGAGCGTCAGCAAGAGTATCGGCTTAATGTCACCGTGGAAGACGACGGCACACCACCTCTGTCGGTAGGCTGCAAGGAATGTCCGCCATTACCAGTGCCTGAGAAGTTCTTATTAGTGATGTGTCGGTCGCGAACGAACCGGCTCTAAGGGCCGGCTCTTTGAAGTGAACGACGGGAGCCGGCTCGTCGTTGGGAGCCGTGCCCTCCCCTTTTGCTTTGGTGAAAGCCACAGGCGATTGGTCAGCATGTGTAACTGCGTGTCCAGACTGTCCACTCACAGAGCAGTAGGGGGCGGGGAAGAGGGAGGATCAGACTCAGACACACAGCAGAGCACATGCGGGCGGAGGGAGACGAGAGGGAATGAGGAGGAGGAAAAAGGCGAGCGAGCGAGCGAGCGAGAGAGAGAGAGAGAGAGAGAGAGAGAGAGAGAGAGAGAGAGAGAGAGAGAGAGAGAGAGAGAGAGAGAGAGAGAGAGAGAGAGAGAGAGAGAGAGAGAGAGAGAGAATGAGCGCCAGCAGTCGGAAAGTGGAGATTTCTGAAAGTGTTCAGTTATTAAACCCATAGAAATGATAAATATTTGATATATAGCATTTATTTTACATTAGTAAATCGTTTTACATATAGTTTAGCATTATTTTGGTTATAAATGTACTCCACGCAACAGAAAATCTGAGGAGCCACTTGGGAGCCGAAAGAGCCGGCTCTTTTTGGTGAGCTGAGCCAAAAGAACCAGCTCTCTAAAAAGAGCCGGAACTCCCATCACTAGTTCTTATATACTGTAACCCTAACTCAACAGTGCTATCTTATAATCCAAAGGAATGCATCAGAGCCCCTAAGATAGCCTAAGATAGATTGTTCTGTCCACAAAAGTTTTGTCTCAAGACTGCCTGATCATTTGCACATTTAATAATGTTAATGGATCTCAGACACAAAAAGATTCACACCCTGAGGTTCAATATTCAACTTTTGAGGCTACATAAGCTGTGCTTACAGTGAAATAATTAGTTGCCTGACCACCGTTGTATAGGCGGGGGTCGTGTGAGCGGAGGAGTGCCCCTCCGACCTCCGCTAAACGGGAGGGACCTGAGATGGCTTTTGTTAGTCTGAAGACGGGCAGATTATTTTCTGTTATTTCTGAGAACTTGACTGATAAATAGCAGGAAAAAGTCCCGGTACACTGAGAGGTAACATTTCCAGAGCTGCGTCTCGATGCATACCAGCCCACTTCACTTTCATCCGTACCCTCATTTTGATTGGTCGTTATCTTCCTGCTTCAGATGATCACTGAAGCATGTTAAGTTTACCGCAAAGCTCTGATTATCGCAAATGATTTTTTATTCACAGCCCGCCCTACAACAAATAAATCAGAAAAATACTAGTAGAACTCATTTCATGTAGTTTTACTGCATTGACATGTGATGTCACGACTTTGTGACTGAGCAGAGTGGTCCAGAAGTGAAAACTCCTGCTGGCGCAGAGCCATCTACTGATGGAGGGTCTTCGGTTTATGCCACTTCCATATTTAGATGGAAAAAAAAAGGTTTTGTCTTCTGTAAATTTTTTATGACGCTTTGAGTCATGTGAACAGTGCCTAAGCCAAAATAAGAAGCTGATTGGCTGCGAGGGCACAGGAAGCACATTGTTCTGTCAACAGGAAACCCACAAGTCCTAGTTCCTAAAACACAGATACATGTTCCTCCTCCTCTTCAGAAACATTTAAAAGTAGTGCAAAAAGGTTTGCATATGCACTTATGACTAATGCAACAGAAAACTTTAATATTGTAATATATTACAGGGGGAAAAAAAGATTTTCCAGATATTGCTCCATCCCATTTAGTTATTTGTCTCTAATAAAAATAAAAATAAGCGGCTCTTTTTTTGTATTTTCTCTCCTCGATGCCGCCCTTTCTCACTCTGGTGTGCAGCCTCTGAGGCGCACAAGTGGAACAGCCTTGTGCTGAGATGGCTCCCCAGGCAGCGAGTGCAGCCCGTCCTTGCTCGGCAACAGTTTAGGAGATCCGTCATCCTAAAGAGTCCAGAGACGAGATGGAAAGTTTCTCTTTATTTTACGAGGATTGTCTTAAATGCAATTTACAGAATAGAGATTATCTCAAAGTATATTTCCCCCCTTTTTTTTTTTTTACAATATAAAACATTTAAAAAATGCTCAACATTTGGTCTGTAAAACTCTCATTTGAGAAAACACACACACACACACACAGTCATCAGAACACTAACACATAGAGAACATTAAGTAAAAGCCTCTTTAAAAAAACAAAATATGTACACAATACCCTGTCACAAACACCTGCTACATGTCGCTCTTGAGAGGATTTCCTCCAAGCACCTGCTGCACACATTTCTCTTCACCATGAAAAGAAACCACAGGTGGCATCGCACACAATACCACAGTTATTTAAACGGCATCTCAAACTATGCTAACTTTGGTTAATTTTTCTCTCAATACATTTGCTAATTGTTTTTTTTTTTCTCATTGTACAGAAAAATACTCAAGAACACTGAAAAAATCAACAGTGACAATATTTTTTTTCCAAAACAGTAATGGCGGTGATTAAAACTTTGAGAAGGTTTTGCTGGCCGTGAACAACGATTAACAAACGTGTTTTGAAAACATTTTTCAGCTGAAACGTTTAAAGCTAATGAGCTAAATGTACAGAAATATACAGAACAAAAGGGCTAACTGTAACTGAGGTAGCAAAGACAGAAAAGAAAAAGCATCATAATAGAGGAAGGCTCCTTTAGTACAATGTTTACGGTAAATGGCATGCCAGATAACGGCTTGTTCTATGGGTGATTTCTTCATTGGCTGTTTTTACGACCACCACGAGCATACAGCGACACGTTAACTATCCGTTAACTCTCTGACGGTGACGGTCAGTGAAGTAAAAGCCGGCTTTTGGGGGATTTGACTGAGCCCTACGGTAAATGAACCACACCAACAGCTGAAATCTGGAAAGTTGGATGTTAGGCACAGACCAGACGCCCTAATGCTCGATGAGCTGTTTTCTTTGGAAAATAACGTTCAGATTTAGGCGTCCAGCTATTTTTGCAGTGTCTGAAAAATCCCCCCTCCTGCTGTCCAGACGATCAGGTGACAATCCAGGCAGAAACCTTTATACAGTACATAGTTGTTACAAGACACCTCGTCGGGACAGTGTTGCTGTTTGGAAAAAGGGACGAGGAAGTGGAACGTCTTCCTTGTCAGCTATTACGATCAGATTTTCCTGGCCTTTAATTGTGCAGCAGGGCTGGAGACTCCACGATAGGCTCTGAAAGACAGAAAAGGTGCGATCAGGTTAAGTGTCCACGTCATGGAGCATTTCATGGCTTTGTAAAGACAGAAAACAACAGATGTATGCATACGAAGGCATTTGCAGATTGCACTTCTCTCTGTGAAGTGGTAAAAAGTTGTCTAAAGGTTAACGTCAGTGTTTATCTACCTGGGAAGCAGACACAGACTGATAATTTTCACATAAACCAATATGTTTTGCTGAGAAGTCACTAGAAAGCAGAACTGACTTAGTTTTTCATCAGAGTTTTGCAACAGAGTTAACATAACAGGGAAGTGCTGCTTGTAAGATATTGTGCAACCCTTATCCACAACGTGAAACCTCAGACAAAAGACAAAGGGCAGCAGCTCACGAACATCTGTGAGCTACTAGAGGAAATGATCCCTGCACACGGAGAGGAAAATTACATGTTTGGTGTGTTTATCAGTAAAATATCTACGAACCAGTGGATTCATGTTGATGACATTCTCAAGAAATCACCACTGGATGAATGTCTACACCAGGGGTCGGCAACCCGCGGCTCTGGAGCCGCATGCGGCTCTTTCATCCATCTGATGCGGCTCTCTGTGCTTGTAAAATAATGAAAGGATATTTAAATAAAATGCTTTATTTTTTACTGCATTAATTTTACATCTGTATGCCAATTCTATGTAAAGATTGTCTGCGTAAACCTGAACAGGTCCAACCCGGTCTTACTGAGACCGGGTCGACGGGTCACGCTTGTGCGTAATCATAGGCGCTTTCTGAGCTGAAGAGGATGTGAGATTCTGGGATTCTCCTCAGACGCCACATTGGAGACAGGAACAAGCGCTATTCAGCCAAAGTTTCATAATCAGGGAACATTTTCTAAGTGGCAAGTCTCTCTGAGCGACCGGGTTTGGAAAACACTCGCTTCAGTGGGAGGAACCTTCCTGCATGCGCTCTGGTTCTGCGACACGCTCCAAGCCAATCTCCACAACTTCAGCTCGCTGTGCACCCTATGTACACGCTGACAGTGAGCTGCGCTGAGCAATGTCCAGCTCAGATGTTCAGATGGGAATCTTTTCTTGGGTGATTTAGCTACATCTGCGACGTGTGTAACAAATAAAATGTCAGTTCGTCTGCATGCGTCGGGGTAATTCTTTCTATTCTTTCTCCGTCAAAATAAACCGTCAAATACGGGAACTATCCGGTCAACACAAGCCCTGCTTTTAACTGTTCTGTTTTCTTGTGAAAATAGATAAAATTAAACTTGATTAACACCAGAGCCAGGCGCACTGCGCCGTTATCTCCGTTGCTGTAAATGAGGGAAAAACAAAATGATGGGATCCTTTTCTGACCTTCCCCACCTACAAAGTTTAATTACAACAATCAAACGTGACAGAGCCTGGATTAGTATTCTGAACAGTCTAAACATGTTTTAAAAAGAAACGTATGACAAAAGTGGCACCTGCTCAGTAAAACCACCAACAGGGTGAAAAATGTCAAAAATTGAAGGCAGAGACGGGCTACAACTTCTGGATCCATTTTATATAAATCGTTTTATTTATTATCGTCTTATGAAAGATAACTTTGACGTACACGAGCGACCAGGCGCATTGCAAGCTTTTCAAAAGTGTGGGGGTTGTCTGTGCCTAAAATAATTTCATGTTATTCATCTTGTTAGTTTAATTTCCATAATAGCGGAGCAGGTGCGAATTTTAGACGTGTCACGCATGTCTCCGTTTTAAACATGTTTAAACTGTTCAGAATACAAATCCAGGCTCTGTCTCGTTAGATTGGTGTAACTAAAGTTTGTACTGAATGAATCTTTACATTAAACCATGTTGAAAAGAAAAGGATCCGATTAAATCGTTTCCCCTCATTTACAGTCACGGCGCAGTGCGCATGGCTCTGGGGTTAATCAAGTTTAATTGTTTCTCTTTGCAACAATCTTCACAAGAAGGCAAAACAGTTAAATGGCAGGTTACAGATATTTCCATTTGACTTTTATTTTGACGGATAAACTCAAGGATGCTGGTTGTTTTGAAAGAATTACCCCGACGCACACTGATGCATACACAGATGAGCTGGCATTTTAATCGTTACGCACATCGCAGAGGTAACTAAATCCATCAAGAAATGATTCCCATCAGAACATCAGAGCTTTATACTGGACACTGTGTTCAGCGCGGCTCGGAGCGCCCACGGTGGACAGTGAGCTGAAGATCTGTAGAGGGGTTCGCAGCGCAGCGCAGAACCACGGTGCATGCGGTAAGATTTCCTCCCACTGAAGCGGTCTGGAAAGCCGGTCTCTCTGAGGGATGTGTCACTTGGAAAAATGTTCTTTTTATGAAATTATGAAACTTTGGCTGAATAGCGCTTGTTCCCGTCTCTAATATGGAGACACATGACGCATCCAGTCTGAGGCAGAATAGTCTCTTCAGCTCAGAAAGCACCTGTAGAGACATTTGATCACGCACAAAGTTTATGTGGAGCAGAAGCGGTCGGGCCACGGCAGGTGAAACGTTCCTAGCCTACATGAAGTGAAACTGTTTAATTGTAACATTAATATGTTACTGGACACGCTGGTCTGGTTGGTTAGACCAGTGTTTGAAGTGGAAAACACACACACACACCAATTAAAATAATGCTGATAGCGTAGACTAGAAGACAGGTGATGGTTTACGTATTTAAATGATGATCAGGCTGCTGTAAAATGTCCACATCCAGACAGAATTATCCTCTATTCTTTCTCTATTTGCTCTGCTCTTGTCTGGGCTGACGGAGCGCGCGGCGCGCCTAACTAGCGGCTGATGCACATTTTACACACACACACCTAACGACAATTTAGACAGACCAATCAACCTAACAGTCATGTTTTTGGACTGTGGGAGGAAGCCGGAGTACCCGGAGAGAACCCACGCATGCACAGGGACAACACGCTAACTCCATGCAGAAAGACCCCCAGGCCGGGAAGCGAACCCAGGACCTTCTCGCTGCAAGGCAACAGCTCTAACCACTGCGCCACTGCGCAACCTGCGTGCTGCTATTTAATGTGGTTTTAACTGTAATTATAAACACCAAGTGCATTAAGTTATGTTTAAAATTTGACCACATTTCTCAACATAACTCTGGTGTGAACGGCTGTAAGTGAGAATTTAATTTTTTCAGTGATTAAAGAGTATTTACTACTAAAATTAAGTTATTGGACCTCCAGCACCTGAAATTAGTTGATCATTTCTTTCAGTGAACTTTGTTTGTTTAGGTCTCATATTTGTGCTTGTTTAAAGTATTTTAGTTTTATTTTGTCTCCCTTTTCTCAAAAAAGTAGAAGATGTGAGGAATCAGAGTAATCCAGTCTGGAATGTCTGTACGGGTGCCTCCGGACTCAGCAGGAAAACACACGAGATTGAAGCCTTTAACCATAACTAATGTTCCAATGTGGTTCCAAGTTGAGTCTGAGGAGACCATCAGGGTGAACATGAGTGTGGATGGGTGGAAAGTGACTTGAGACATGAAAGTAAAGCTATTATAACGATATGTAATAAAGAAGACGAAAAGATCTTTTCTAAAGCGCCTCTCAAGATAAAAATCACGAGGCGCTTCACAAAAACAAAAAATTTCAAATATAAAAAATTATTTAGAAAATGATTAAAAATATGTTTCAAATGAGCAAAAATAGACTATTGTGATTAAAAAATGTTAAGAAGGAGAGAGAGTGAGCAGGGAAAAGGGAAATCAGTGGATCCTGAGGAAGGTGGAATAGGTAGGGAGAGCAGAACAAGGAGAGGGTGATGAAGGTCACACCAAAGCCTGAACAGGTGAGTCTTCAGCTGCTTTTTAGCCCTTCCACTGTCTTTATGGGTGACCCAGTGAGGAAAGTTGACCATTGAGCAGGGTTGATGGTTTATCCCTTGAGGTCCACGTGGCAGGGGTGAGGAGTGAGCACCACCTCACCCCTGCCACGTGGACCTCAAGGGATAAACCATCAATCCTGTCCCTCGTCCCTATAGACCAGAACCAGGATCTTCAAATGAACCCTGAAGTTGAATGGCAACAGTGAAGCTGGAGGAGAAGCGGGGTGATGTGGGTGTGTTTGGAGGACTTGGTCAGAAGCCGAGCACAGGCGTTCTGAACCACCTGTAGACGGTTCAGGGAGGCTCTGCTCAGACACGTGAAAAGAGAGTTACAGTAGTCTAAGCGTGAGGAGATGAAGGTGTGGAGAACTGTCTCAAGTTCAAAGCGAGACAGAATGGGACTCAGCTTAGCAACGTTCCTGAGATGGAAGAAGGAAGAGCGAACAAGAGAACTGACATGAGAATCCAGGGTGAGAGCTGGGTCAAAGGTCACGCCAAGATTCCTGACAGAAGGTTTGGTGTGAGAAGCAAGCCGACCAAGAGAGTCTCTGACTTTGGGAACCAGCTTGTCTGGGGCACAGATGAGGATCTCAGTCTTATCTTCATTCAGCTGTAGAAAGCTCCCAGCCATCCAGGTTTTGATAGAGTCTAAGCAGGTGTGTAACAGCTGCAGCTTAGACATCTCATGGGGCTTAAAGGAGAAGTACAGTTGGATGTCATCTGCATAAAGATGGTAGAAGATTCCTTTGAAGGAGCTCAGGATGTGCTGAAGAGGAAGCAGATAGAGGAGGAAGAGCAGAGGCCCCAGCACAGAACCTTGTGGGACACCATGGGTAAGGGAGGTGGTGGAGGACCTAAACTTGGAGACGGCCACAGAAAAGGAACGCTCAGAAAGATAAGAGGAGAACCACTCCAGAGCAGTTCCTGATAGGCCTACCCAGTCTCTCAGCCTCTCCAGTAGCAGGTGATGGTCAACAGTGTCAAAGGCTGCAGTCAGGTCCAGCAGGACCAGAACAGAACAGTCCCCTGCATCACTGTGGGTCAGAAGGTCATTAGAGACCCTAAGAAGAGCTGTTTCAGTAGAATGAGCTCTACAAAAACCTGACTGGAAGCTATCATAGATGTTATGTTCATCAAGAGCAGCTGTGAGTTGTTTAGCCACAACCTTTTCCAAGATCTTGGAGATGAACGGAAGTTTAGAAATGGGTCTGAAGCTGCTATGGAGAGAGGGGTCGAGACTCGGTTTTTTAAGAAGTGAGTGGATTACAGCGTTCTTAAAGTAAGCAGGGACCTGACCAGAGACCAGAGAAGCATTAATTATAGAGAGCACGCTGGGACCGACGGACTGAAAAGCACTTTTAAACAAAGACGAGGGTAAGATGTGGAGGGGGCATGCAGATGTGGTAACATCAGTGTTAGCCAGGAGTGAACGGAGGATGTTTCAGCAGAAATGATGATGATGACCCGCACTTGTATAGCGCTTCTCAGAGGAAGGACTCCAAAGCGCTTTACACTAGAGTGTGTCATTCATCCATTCACACACACACATCCACACACTGGTGGTGATGAGCTACGATGTAGCCACAGCTGCCCTGGGGCGCACTGACAGAGGCGAGGCTGCCGAGCACAGGCGCCACCGGACCCTCCGACCACCACCAGCAGGCAAGGTGGGTCAAGTGTCTTGCCCAAGGACACAACAGCAGAATTCTCTGTCCGCAAATGCAAAGATGTGGTTTCTCTCGATTGCATCACAGGCAAGAATTTGAAACTTGTGCATTCCCACATGTCTTTGTGTAAGAAACATGCATGATGCTGCAAGTACCGTTGTTTAAAACTTAAGTAATAGATGAACATGAAAGGGATCGAGTTTTTTACTCTTGTTTGTATATGACGGTGACAGAACAGCTAATTCAAGCAGCAAAGACCAAGGTGGTCCACGAGAACATTCATTTATAAATGTTTAAAATGCATTTTATGTTTATTTAGGCAAAAATATGCATTCCTGTTAGTCTTGACCCCTTGATGCACCGGGGGTGTTGTTGTGGATGAGTTCTCCACAGATGCATGATGGGTTGTGTTGTAATGATGCTCGGATTGCTGACTCGAGTCCTACCTTCAGAGGGGAAGAACACGTCTCCGCGTGTGGGAGGAGAAAGGGGAGTCCCCGGCTCGGCCAGCAAGCGGCGACCCGTTTCTGAGGACTGCCTGGTCATGTTCTGGGAAACGGTGCGGGTCGTCGGTTGTGGTGATCCCCCCAGAAACACAGGGTTTTCGTGGCCTTGAGCCTCACTAAAACACACCAACCGATACAGAGGTTAGTGAAGAAAACTCCCAATACGAGTCGACGCCGTTTCTATTGAGAGACGTGATGGAATATTCCTGCAGTATTATTGTAAGCAGAAGCTTTGTTTTGATGGTAATGTGTGAGATCCGCTTAGCGACAGACTCTGGGAAAGCATACCTGTCCATCCTCACCAGCTCCTGTGCACCTGGGAAGGAGGAAATGGGAAATGGGCCATTGTGAGTGGAAATGAAGCAGCAGTGTGGATGTGCTTCCTACTTTGTGAAATACAGTAAATCCTCCCCTCAGACAGGAAACATGAGTCAGACGAAACACCACGGGAAGTCCAGCGTGGAGAAAAAAAAAAGCTAAATCTGATTCAGGGAGGAGATGGAAATGAGTTTGTACGTACGTCTGTTGGACTGGGCGCTCTGCCTCTGTTTGTAGACCAGCACCAGAATAAGAGGCAGGGAGAGAAGAGCCAAGATGCAGGCTGCCAAAGCCAGGGCCACGGGCACGGTGCCTGAGGAAGCAACGGAGAAGCTGTGAATCTAAACAAACTGAAAAGCCTGACACTCCTCTCATCCACCGGCTGTGAAGGCTCGAGTGGGCCTCCATACCTCCAGGTGCTGTGGGAGCCCACAGGCTGCAATTCTGATTTCCTTTTCTCCCTGGAAACACAAAATAAAAACCCGAGTTTTTATACAAAACCAGAAAGTTTCACCCCTAAACAACCTGCTTACCTGGTGTGATGTGAAGCACAATGTGACTGTGGTACCTCAGGGGAACCTGCGAGCTGTGCACCTTAGGGTCTCGGACTGCGCAGCAGTAGCGACCCTGGTCCGAGCGAGTCACATTTTGCAGAATTACCCACATGATTTTCTTTGTGTGTCCAAAATGCAGCCCTGCATTCGTGGTGGAGTTGACGTGGGGGTGACTGTAGGAAATGTGGCGTGGTCCCATTCCCGCTTTACACTCTTGGTCACTGAATGGTGTGAAAAGCCAGTTGCGCTTCATGTCATCAAGGGAGTGCACAGACTCGTCTTTCACACACTCTATTTTGACGTCTGCCCCCTCTGGACAGGTGTAGTATAGATGGGGGGCGGAGATACCCGGTGATGAGTGGGGGTGGGATGTCTCAGCTTTGATAGAGAAAGGAAACAGAAGAATATAGTTAACAGATTTTTAGATATTCCTTCCTTGCTACAGTTAATCCTAAACTGGCCTTTTCAACGGAGTTAGTTTAGGAACAGAAGGACTAAGTATTTAGTTGTGGGTAAAGTTTGCATTTACTATTAAAAGAGAAGACAAGTGTGCAACAGAAATGATTAGAAGTGCCTAAAAAGCTAAATTTTTACTCGTACCTACGACAAAGAAAAACCAGAGGAACAAAAGTGTTTTTGTAAAAATATACAGTCACATTTGGGCTGATGATTTGTTTTATGGTAAGGGTGAGTCTGACAAAGGACTGTGTTTGGAGAAATAGGGGTAACACCTTTCAGGACTGATGAGCTAACGGCTAGTCTAAAACAGCCAAGATGAATATTACTGCAGTCTTATTACCGCTCCAGTCTCCTCAACTTCACAGAAAGTGATGCAGGTGTTCTACAAACCGCCGGCTATCCAGCATTACGTTGTTTTGTTGTCTGGCATAAATATTAAAGGTCTCATTTGCTCTTTTTTCAATAAATCCGCTTTTGCCTCTGGGATGAATGAATGCCTTGTGAGCAGTTTTCTACGTTTCATTGGTTAGAAGTTTGTCGGAGGAGCGGGGGTGAAGAACAGCAGGATTTCGAGTCTTCGTCTTCGTCTTCGTCTTCCTCCGCTTATCCGGGTCCGGGTCGCGGGGGCAGCATCCCAATTAGGGAGCTCCAGGCCGTCCTCTCCCCGGCCTTGTCCACCAGCTCCTCCGGCAGGACCCCAAGGCGTTCCCGGACCATATTGGAGATGTAACTTCTCCAACGTGTCCTGGGTCGACCCGGGGGCCTTCTGCCGGCAGGACATGCCCGAAACACCTCCCCGGGGAGGCGTCCAGGAGGCATCCTGACCAGATGCCCAAACCACCTCAACTGGCTCCTTTCGATCCGGAGGAGCAGCGGTTCTACTCCGAGTCCCTCCCGAATGTCCGAGCTCCTCACCCTATCTCTAAGGCTGAGCCCGGCCACCCTACGGAGGAAACTCATTTCGGCCGCTTGTATCCGCGATCTCGTTCTTTCGGTCATTACCCAAAGCTCATGACCATAGGTGAGGATTGGGACGTAGATCAACCGGTAAATCGAGATCCTGGCTTTCTGGCTCAGCTCCCTCTTCCCCACGACAGATCGGCTCAGCGTCCGCATCACTGCAGACGCCGAACCAATCCGCCTGTCGATCTCCCGATCCCTCCTACCCTCACTCGTGAACAAGACCCCGAGATACTTAAACTCCTCCACTTGAGGTAGGACCTCTCCCCCGACCCGGAGGTGGCAAGCCACCCTTTTCCGGTCGAGAACCATGGTCTCAGATTTGGAGGTGCTGATCCTCATCCCAGCCGCTTCACATTCGGCCGCGAACCTACCCAGCAAGAGCTGAAGGTCAGAGCTGGATGAAGCTAGGAGGACCACATCATCCGCAAAAAGCAGAGACGAGATTCTCCTGCCACCAAACTCGACACACTCCACACCATGGCTGCACCTAGAAATTCTGTCCATAAAAGTGATGAACAGAACCGGTGACAAAGGGCAGCCCTGGCGGAGTCCAACCCTCACTGGGAACAGGTCCGACTTACTACCGGCTATGCGGACCAAACTCACGCTCCTCTGGTAAAGGGACTGAATGGCCCTTAACAGAAAGCCACCCACCCCATACTCCTGGAGCGTCCCCCACAGGGTGCCCCTGGGGACACGGTCATAAGCCTTCTCCAAATCCACAAAGCACATGTGGATTGGTTGGGCAAACTCCCATGCCCCCTCCATCACCCTTGCAAGGGTATAGAGCTGGTCCACAGTTCCACGGCCAGGACGAAAACCACATTGCTCCTCCTCTATCTGAGATTCAACTATCGATCGGACCCTCCTCTCCAGTACCTTGGCGTAGACCTTTCCAGGGAGGCTGAGGAGTGTGATCCCCCTATAGTTGGAACACACCCTCAGGTCACCCTTCTTAAAGATGGGGACCACCACCCCGGTCTGCCACTCCCTAGGAACTGCCCCCGATGACCACGCAATGTTGTAGAGACGTGTCAACCATGACAGCCCTACAACATCCATAGCCTTGAGATACCCAGGACGAACCTCATCCGCCCCCGGGGCTCCGCCGCTGTGTAGTTGTTTGACTACCTCAGCAACTTCTGCCCCCGAGATCGGACAGTCCATCCCCAGGCCTCCCAGCTCTGGTTCCTCCTCGGAATGCGCATTGGTGGGATTGAGGAGCTCCTCAAAGTATTCCTTCCACCGTCCGACTATAGCCTCAGTTGACATCAGCAGCTCCCCATCCCCACTGTAAACAGTGTGAGCGAGTTGCTGCCTTCCTCTCCTGAGGCGCCGGACAGTTTGCCAGAACCTCTTTGGAGCCGATCGATAGTCTTTCTCCATGGCCTCACCAAACTCCTCCCACGCCCGAGATTTTGCCTCAGCAACTGCCACTGCTGCACCCCGCTTGGCTATCCGGTACCTGTCTGCTGCCTCCGGAGACCCACAGACCAGCCACGCCCTGTAGGCCTCCTTCTTCAGCCTGACGGCTCCCCGAACCTCTGGTGCCCACCAGCGGGTACGGGGGTTGCCACCACGACTGGCACCGGCCACCTTACGACCACCCTGGAGCCAGGCCTGGGGTTGGGGCCCGTGAGCGAGCGCCTGGTGGCCGGGCTTTCGCCCATGGGGCCCGGCCGGGCCCAGCCCGAACCGGATACATGGGCTCGTCCAACTGTGGACCCACCACCCGCAGGAGGAACATGAAGGGTCCGGTGCAATGCGAATCGGGTGGCAGACCAAGGCGGGAGCCTTGGCGGTCCAATCCCCGGACAAGAAAACTAGATTTCGAGTCTTAATTATTAATATTTACAATATGCGAAACTCTCACCTCTGATTGGCTAACAGCAATGTGATTTTCTGCTGTCTTTGACAAAAATAAGAATACTGTAAAACTAATTTCCTTAGATAAAAAAAATGCAACATTGATGTTATCTCCAGAAATAACACAAGCCTGAATTTGTTCCACCATGTTGTGGAGTTGCTAATATTTAGCATCCGCTAGCCTCTGCCATCTGGCCTCTAACCCCAAAATTCCACTAGCTCCACTCCGGCACGAACTCCGCAGCAAAAACGGTCCCGTTGTAGTCAATCAGAGCTGTTCAACTACTGCGGCCGTGTGGCGCAGTGCGCCGCCCTCCGTTCCGCCATCCGGCAAAAATAGGATCGATTCTATTTTTGCCGGACGCCGGAGCACCTCCGCAGTCAACGGACAGAAATCGCAACCGCCCAACAGGAAAAGGAGCAAACACAACTTCCGTTATTTCACAATAAATTGATAAACAAAAAGCGTTTTTTGTTTCATATGCACAGGTTTAACAACTTTTAACAACTATCAATGGCGGCTGAAGTTTAAATGCACAAAAATAAGCCATAAATACAGTTTCTACTATCGAAGCAGTCACCCTTTGTTGATCCAAACACTGCTGATCTCTCAACACAAATGATGGGCAGATTAAACAGTTCATTTCGATGCTTCTCCCACACAACGGGTGTTTGGATCTAACTTCCGCATTTATTGCTCGGACTGTATCGCAAGATCTCAAAAATCCCGCGCATGCCTGTTTGCGCACCTCAGGTCTCCGCACCGGGGTGGAGCCGTTGTAGAGCGGGTATAGTATAATTTGAGTTCGGAAGCGAGCGGCGGCAGAAAGCGGGGGCGGAGCGGAGATAGTGGAATTTTGGGGTTAATCAATACAGCCTACCACGGTCACAAGTCAAGGTGGGCGGGGCAATGGAAACCATTTTCCCCCCGTGACGGCTTTTCTGACCTGATCTTTTCCCCTTCCGTTTCCTTTCTGCTATTAATGCTGCGATGAGGCTTGAATCACCCATCGTATTTCAAAAAGAACAAGCCTAACAGTTTCTCAGTGAACCAGACCTTTAAGATACCATGTAACTAACAGTATCATGTAACTTATTCTTATAACATTCAAAAACTTTAGGAAGATCTGAGCTGCTTTAGAACAGCAGCAATGTTCTCGAGTTAGTTGTTAGGTAAGCGGTCTTGGAGGATGTAAAGGCATGTTGTCTGAAAAGAGGCCCACAAGGAGGTTTTTAACAATGGCTGAAATGGTAATTATAACTTTTGCATGGAAAATACAAGATTTTTAACATCACTTTGCTGCACAACTCTTATTCTGTCGCTCTTCATGCCGTTTAGTGGGATTGTTCTCTCACTAATATTGCAGCTCACTCCTAAGTTCCTGAAAACAGAAATGAAGTTCGCCTGCTGCCTGGCAGCTTTAAAACTTTTGATTCAGCTCTAAGCTTTGTTTATTTTTCTCTGTGACTTTAGTTTTGTAGTTTAAAAATCTAGAGTGTTTAGACTTGTTTGGATTGTTGGTATTGTATTTAGCTGCTTATCAGTCAGACTAGAGATGTGAGCCCTTGTAGGAAAGCATCAGATACGACTGATGTCTAAACATTTTACCAGAAAGAAAGATTGAATATTAATATCCTGATGTCCCTTGACAACTCCAAGCATTTATTAAGTAGCTTAGATATGGACATTTTTATTTTTATATAGAATTTATAGCAATCCACTTAGTAAATCAAAGTTTCACTTTAGTTATTTAGTTGCTAAGAGGAATAACGATCAACCTTTCACCACAAGCTGGCAGATGCAACCACAGTATAAAACCTTCTAAATAACTTTTAACCAGACATTTTTGCTTACTTTGTACTTTTATGTGTATGTGTGTGTGTGTTGTCCTTGGTCAGTGAAGCTTGTTTATCGTTATGTTTAACTGTGGTTAGAGATGATGTTTTTATTTTAGCTAGCACTATCTGCTGCAGAAGCTAAACCTGTTCCTCTCAGGAAGCTGCAGATACGTGATTATTTAACCGTGGATGATGTAGAAATGAACACGTAAAATTTTATGTTGCTGTTGGATGTTATTAAATAGTACTTGTAACTCAGTCAAAGCACCTAGAGTTTCTTAAACACACTCAGGAAACCAACTAGACAGCTGTAAAACACTACTTACCTATCCCTTTTTCACTCACGTTCAGTTTGTACCGCATCCTGTTTTGTCTCATTCACTGCAGCAGCAACAATATGCATTCAGAGGTAAAAATTTTAATATATTATTTAATGGATTGTGTCATTGGAATGGAATATGCTTTTGGTGTAACACCAAACCCACCATAAACGCATAAATACACTCGGACAACTTCAGAACGGCCAGAATGAAAAACTACACAGCATTACTTCACCATGTCTGAAGTAGTTTACGAAGCAAAGTAGCACCTGATCTATTCATGCACTGCAAAGGCGACAGGAAGTTTGCGTGCATCTGAAGTAAAGGTATGTGTGGGGGTGGACAACAATGAAAGAAATATACCGAATAGTAGCACAATGGTTCACAGGTCTTCCAGTATGTGTGTACAGCCATGGAGGAAATTTTGGGAAATATTAATCTGTGCAACATTTGCTGCTTTGCTGCTTTCATGAGGCCATCCTCGTCATCGTCATCGTTGTCTTCCTCTGCTTATCCGGGTCCGGGTCGCGGGGGCAGCATCCCAACTAGGGAGCTCTAGACCGTCCTCTCCCCGGCCACCTCCACTAGCTCCTCCGGCAGGACCCCAAGGCGTTCCCGGACCAGATTGGAGATGTAACCTCTCCAACGTGTCCTGGGTCGACCAGGGGGCCTCGTGCCGGCATGACATGCCCGAAAAACCTCCCCAGGGAGGCATCCAGGAGGCATCCTGACCAGATGCCCAAACCACCTCAACTGACTCCTTTCGATCCGGAGGAGCAGCGGTTCTACTCCGAGTCCCTCCCGAATGTCCGAGCTCCTCACCCCATCTCTAAGGCTGAGCCCGGCCACCCTACGGAGGAAACTCATTTCGGCCGCCTGTATCCGCGATCTCGTTCTTTCGGTCATTACCCAAAGCTCATGACCATAGGTGAGGATTGGGACGTAGATCGACCGGTAAATCAAGAGTCTGGCTTTCTGGCTCAGCTCCCTCTTCACCACGACAGATCGGCTCAGCGTCCGCATCACTGCAGACGCCAAACCAATCTGCCTGTCGATCTCCCGATCCCTCCTACCCTCACTCGTGAACAAGACCCCGAGATACTTAAACTCCTCCACTTGAGGTAAGACCTCTCCCCGACCCGGAGTTGGCAAGCCACCCTTTTCCGGTCGAGAACCATGGTCTCAGATTTGGAGGTGCTGATCCTCATCCCAGCCACTTCACACTCGGCCACGAACCTACCCAGCAAGAGCTGAAGGTCAGAGCTGGATGAAGCTAGGAGGACCACATCATCGCAAAAAGCAGAGATGAAATTCTCCTGCCACCAAACTCGACACACTCCACACCACGGCTGCACCTAGAAATTCTGTCCATAAAGGTAATGAACAGAACCGGTGACAAAGGGCAGCCCTGGCGGAGTCCAACCCTCACTGGGAACAGGTCCGACTTACTACCGGCTATGCGGACCAAACTCACGCTCCTCTGGTAAAGGGACTGAATGGCCCTTAACAGAAAGCCACCCACCCCATACTCCTGGAGCGTCCCCCACAGGGTGCCCCTGGGGACACGGTCATAAGCCTTCTCCAAATCCACAAAGCACATGTGGATTGGTTGGGCAAACTCCCATGCCCCCTCCATCACCCTTGCAAGGGTATAGAGCTGGTCCACAGTTCCACGGCCAGGACGAAAACCACATTGCTCCTCCTCTATCTGAGATTCAACTATCGATCGGACCCTCCTCTCCAGTACCTTGGCGTAGACCTTTCCAGGGAGGCTGAGGAGTGTGATCCCCCTATAGTTGGAACACACCCTCAGGTCACCCTTCTTAAAGATGGGGACCACCACCCCGGTCTGCCACTCCCTAGGAACTGCCCCCGATGACCACGCAATGTTGTAGAGACGTGTCAACCATGACAGCCCTACAACATCCATAGCCTTGAGATACCCAGGACGAACCTCATCCGCCCCCGGGGCTCCGCCGCTGTGTAGTTGTTTGACTACCTCAGCAACTTCTGCCCCCGAGATCGGACAGTCCATCCCCAGGCCTCCCAGCTCTGGTTCCTCCTCGGAATGCGCATTGGTGGGATTGAGGAGCTCCTCAAAGTATTCCTTCCACCGTCCGACTATAGCCTCAGTTGACATCAGCAGCTCCCCATCCCCACTGTAAACAGTGTGAGCGAGTTGCTGCCTTCCTCTCCTGAGGCGCCGGACAGTTTGCCAGAACCTCTTTGGAGCCGATCGATAGTCTTTCTCCATGGCCTCACCAAACTCCTCCCACGCCCGAGATTTTGCCTCAGCAACTGCCACTGCTGCACCCCGCTTGGCTATCCGGTACCTGTCTGCTGCCTCCGGAGACCCACAGACCAGCCACGCCCTGTAGGCCTCCTTCTTCAGCCTGACGGCTCCCCGAACCTCTGGTGCCCACCAGCGGGTACGGGGGTTGCCACCACGACTGGCACCGGCCACCTTACGACCACCCTGGAGCCAGGCCTGGGGTTGGGGCCCGTGAGCGAGCGCCTGGTGGCCAGGCTTTCGCCCATGGGGCCCGGCCGGGCCCAGCCCGAACCGGATACATGGGCTCGTCCAACTGTGGACCCACCACCCGCAGGAGGAACATGAAGGGTCCGGTGCAATGCGAATCGGGTGGCAGACCAAGGCGGGAGCCTTGGCGGTCCAATCCCCGGACAAGAAAACTAGATTTCGAGTCTTAATTATTAATATTTACAATATGCGAAACTCTCACCTCTGATTGGCTAACAGCAATGTGATTTTCTGCTGTCTTTGACAAAAATAAGAATACTGTAAAACTAATTTCCTTAGATAAAAAAAATGCAACATTGATGTTATCTCCAGAAATAACACAAGCCTGAATTTGTTCCACCATGTTGTGGAGTTGCTAATATTTAGCATCCGCTAGCCTCTGCCATCTGGCCTCTAACCCCAAAATTCCACTAGCTCCACTCCGGCACGAACTCCGCAGCAAAAACGGTCCCGTTGTAGTCAATCAGAGCTGTTCAACTACTGCGGCCGTGTGGCGCAGTGCGCCGCCCTCCGTTCCGCCATCCGGCAAAAATAGGATCGATTCTATTTTTGCCGGACGCCGGAGCACCTCCGCAGTCAACGGACAGAAATCGCAACCGCCCAACAGGAAAAGGAGCAAACACAACTTCCGTTATTTCACAATAAATTGATAAACAAAAAGCGTTTTTTGTTTCATATGCACAGGTTTAACAACTTTTAACAACTATCAATGGCGGCTGAAGTTTAAATGCACAAAAATAAGCCATAAATACAGTTTCTACTATCGAAGCAGTCACCCTTTGTTGATCCAAACACTGCTGATCTCTCAACACAAATGATGGGCAGATTAAACAGTTCATTTCGATGCTTCTCCCACACAACGGGTGTTTGGATCTAACTTCCGCATTTATTGCTCGGACTGTATCGCAAGATCTCAAAAATCCCGCGCATGCCTGTTTGCGCACCTCAGGTCTCCGCACCGGGGTGGAGCCGTTGTAGAGCGGGTATAGTATAATTTGAGTTCGGAAGCGAGCGGCGGCAGAAAGCGGGGGCGGAGCGGAGATAGTGGAATTTTGGGGTTAATCAATACAGCCTACCACGGTCACAAGTCAAGGTGGGCGGGGCAATGGAAACCATTTTCCCCCCGTGACGGCTTTTCTGACCTGATCTTTTCCCCTTCCGTTTCCTTTCTGCTATTAATGCTGCGATGAGGCTTGAATCACCCATCGTATTTCAAAAAGAACAAGCCTAACAGTTTCTCAGTGAACCAGACCTTTAAGATACCATGTAACTAACAGTATCATGTAACTTATTCTTATAACATTCAAAAACTTTAGGAAGATCTGAGCTGCTTTAGAACAGCAGCAATGTTCTCGAGTTAGTTGTTAGGTAAGCGGTCTTGGAGGATGTAAAGGCATGTTGTCTGAAAAGAGGCCCACAAGGAGGTTTTTAACAATGGCTGAAATGGTAATTATAACTTTTGCATGGAAAATACAAGATTTTTAACATCACTTTGCTGCACAACTCTTATTCTGTCGCTCTTCATGCCGTTTAGTGGGATTGTTCTCTCACTAATATTGCAGCTCACTCCTAAGTTCCTGAAAACAGAAATGAAGTTCGCCTGCTGCCTGGCAGCTTTAAAACTTTTGATTCAGCTCTAAGCTTTGTTTATTTTTCTCTGTGACTTTAGTTTTGTAGTTTAAAAATCTAGAGTGTTTAGACTTGTTTGGATTGTTGGTATTGTATTTAGCTGCTTATCAGTCAGACTAGAGATGTGAGCCCTTGTTGGAAAGCATCAGATACGACTGATGTCTAAACATTTTACCAGAAAGAAAGATTGAATATTAATATCCTGATGTCCCTTGACAACTCCAAGCATTTATTAAGTAGCTTAGATATGGACATTTTTATTTTTATATAGAATTTATAGCAATCCACTTAGTAAATCAAAGTTTCACTTTAGTTATTTAGTTGCTAAGAGGAATAACGATCAACCTTTCACCACAAGCTGGCAGATGCAACCACAGTATAAAACCTTCTAAATAACTTTTAACCAGACATTTTTGCTTACTTTGTACTTTTATGTGTATGTGTGTGTGTGTTGTCCTTGGTCAGTGAAGCTTGTTTATCGTTATGTTTAACTGTGGTTAGAGATGATGTTTTTATTTTAGCTAGCACTATCTGCTGCAGAAGCTAAACCTGTTCCTCTCAGGAAGCTGCAGATACGTGATTATTTAACCGTGGATGATGTAGAAATGAACACGTAAAATTTTATGTTGCTGTTGGATGTTATTAAATAGTACTTGTAACTCAGTCAAAGCACCTAGAGTTTCTTAAACACACTCAGGAAACCAACTAGACAGCTGTAAAACACTACTTACCTATCCCTTTTTCACTCACGTTCAGTTTGTACCGCATCCTGTTTTGTCTCATTCACCGCAGCAGCAACAATATGCATTCAGAGGTAAAGATTTTAATATATTATTTAATGGATTGTGTCATTGGAATGGAATATGCTTTTGGTGTAACACCAAACCCACCATAAACGCATAAATACACTCGGACAACTTCAGAACGGCCAGAATGAAAAACTACACAGCATTACTTCACCATGTCTGAAGTAGTTTACGAAGCAAAGTAGCACCTGATCTATTCATGCACTGCAAAGGCGACAGGAAGTTTGCGTGCATCTGAAGTAAAGGTATGTGTGGGGGTGGACAACAATGAAAGAAATATACCGAATAGTAGCACAATGGTTCACAGGTCTTCCAGTATGTGTGTACAGCCATGGAGGAAATTTTGGGAAATATTAATCTGTGCAACATTTGCTGCTTTGCTGCTTTCATGAGGCCATCCTCGTCATCGTCATCGTTGTCTTCCTCTGCTTATCCGGGTCCGGGTCGCGGGGGCAGCATCCCAACTAGGGAGCTCTAGACCGTCCTCTCCCCGGCCACCTCCACCAGCTCCTCCGGCAGGACCCCAAGGCGTTCCCGGACCAGATTGGAGATGTAACCTCCCCAACGTGTCCTGGGTCGACCAGGGGGCCTCGTGCCGGCAGGACATGCCCGAAAAACCTCCCCAGGGAGGCGTCCAGGAGGCATCCTGACCAGATGCCCAAACCACCTCAACTGACTCCTTTCGATCCGGAGGAGCAGCGGTTCTACTCCGAGTCCCTCCCGAATGTCCGAGCTCCTTACCCTATCTCTAAGGCTGAGCCCGGCCACCCTACGGAGGAAACTCATTTCGGCCGCCTGTATCCGCGATCTCGTTCTTTCGGTCATTACCCAAAGCTCATGACCATAGGTGAGGATTGGGACGTAGATCGACCGGTAAATCAAGAGTCTGGCTTTCTGGCTCAGCTCCCTCTTCACCACGACAGATCGGCTCAGCGTCCGCATCACTGCAGACGCCAAACCAATCTGCCTGTCGATCTCCCGATCCCTCCTACCCTCACTCGTGAACAAGACCCCGAGATACTTAAACTCCTCCACTTGAGGTAGGACCTCTCCCCGACCCGGAGTTGGCAAGCCACCCTTTTCCGGTCGAGAACCATGGTCTCAGATTTGGAGGTGCTGATCCTCATCCCAGCCACTTCACACTCGGCCACGAACCTACCCAGCAAGAGCTGAAGGTCAGAGCTGGATGAAGCTAGGAGGACCACATCATCGCAAAAAGCAGAGATGAAATTCTCCTGCCACCAAACTCGACACACTCCACACCACGGCTGCACCTAGAAATTCTGTCCATAAAGGTAATGAACAGAACCGGTGAAAAAGGGCAGCCCTGGCGGAGTCCAACCCTCACTGGGAACAGGTCCGACTTACTACCGGCTATGCGGACCAAACTCACGCTCCTCTGGTAAAGGGACTGAATGGCCCTTAACAGAAAGCCACCCACCCCATACTCCTGGAGCGTCCCCCACAGGGTGCCCCTGGGGACACGGTCATAAGCCTTCTCCAAATCCACAAAACACATGTGGATTGGTTGGGCAAACTCCCATGCCCCCTCCATCACCCTTGCAAGGGTATAGAGCTGCTCCACAGTTCGACGGCCAGGACGAAAACCACATTGCTCCTCCTCAATCTGAGATTCAACTATCGATCGGACCCTCCTCTCCAGTACCTTGGAGTAGACCTTTCCAGGTAGTCTGAGGAGTGTGATCCCCCTATAGTTGGAACAAACCCTCAGGTCACCCTTCTTAAAGATGGGGACCACCACCACCCCGGTCTGCCACTCCACAGGAACTGCCCCCGATGACCACGCAATGTTGCAGACGTGTCAACCACGACAGCCCTACAACATCCATAGCCTTGAGATACCCAGGACGAATCTCATCCGCCCCCGGGGCTCTGCCGCTGTGTATTTGTTTGACTACCTCAGCAACTTCTGCCCCCGAGAATGGACAGTCCATCCCCAGGTCTCCCAGCTCTGGTTCCTCCTCGGAATACGTGTAGGTGGGAGTGAGGAGCTCCTGAAAGTATTCCTTCCACCGTCTGACTATAGCCCCAGTTGATGTCAGCAGCTCCCCATCCCCACTGTAAACAGTGTGAGCGAGTAGCTGCCTTCCTCTCCTGAGGCGCTGGACAGTTTGCCAGAACCTCTTTAGAGCCGATCGATAGTCTTTCTCCATGGCCTCACCAAACTCCTCCCACGCCCGAGATTTTGCCTCGGCAACTGCCACTGCTGCACCCCGCTTGGCTATCCGGTACCTGTCTGCTACCTCCGGAGACCCACAGACCAGCTACGCCCTGTAGGCCTCCTTCTTCAGCCTGACGGCTCCCCAAACCTCTGGTGTCCACCAGCGGGTACGGGGGTTGCCACCACGACTGGCACCGGCCACCTTGCGACCACAGCTAGCAACAGCCGCCTCAACAATCGCAGAGTGGAACAAGGCCCACTCGGAGTCAATGTCCCCCACTGCTCTCGGGACACGGTCAAAGCTCTGCCGGAGGTGGGAGTTGAAGACCGTCTTGACAGGTTCTTCTGCCAGGCGTTCCCAGCAGACCCTCACTATCTGCCAGGTCTACGCGGCATCTTCCCCTGCCATCTGATCCAACTCACCACCAGGTGGTGATCAGTTGACAGCTCCGCTCCTCTCTTCACTCGGGTGCCCAAAACATACGGCCGCAGGTCAGATGATACGACTACCAAGTCTATCATTGACCTGCGACCTAGGCTGCCCTGGTACCAAGTGTACCGATGGGCATCCTTATGTTCGAACATGGTGTTCGTTATGGCCAAACTGCGGCTTGCACAGAAGTCTCGTCTCGTCTCGTCTTCCTCCGCTTATCCGGGTCCGGGTCGCGGGGGCAGCATCCCAACTAGGGAGCTCCAGGCCGTCCTCTCCCCGGCCTTGTCCACCAGCTCCTCCGGCAGGACCCCAAGGCGTTCCTGGACCAGATTGGAGATGTAACCTCTCCAACGTGTCCTGGGTCGACCCGGAGGCCTTCTGCCGGCAGGACATGCCCAAAACACCTCCCCGGGGAGGCGTCCAGGAGGCATCCTGACCAGATGCCCAAACCACCTCAACTGGCTCCTTTCGATCCGGAGGAGCAGCGGTTCTACTCCGAGTCCCTCCCGAATGTCCGAGCTCCTCACCCTATCTCTAAGGCTGAGCCCGGCCACCCTACGGAGGAAACTCATTTCGGCCGCTTGTATCCGCGATCTCGTTCTTTCGGTCATTACCCAAAGCTCATGACCATAGGTGAGGATTGGGACGTAGATCGACCGGTAAATCGAGAGCCTGGCTTTCTGGCTCAGCTCCCTCTTCCCCACGACAGATCGGCTCAGCGTCCGCATCACTGCAGACGCCGAACCAATCCGCCTGTCGATCTCCCGATCCCTCCTACCCTCACTCGTGAACAAGACCCCGAGATACTTAAACTCCTCCACTTGAGGTAGGACCTCTCCCCCGACCCGGAGGTGGCAAGCCACCCTTTTCCGGTCGAGAACCATGGTCTCAGATTTGGAGGTGCTGATCCTCATCCCAGCCGCTTCACATTCGGCCGCGAACCTACCCAGCAAGAGCTGAAGGTCAGAGCTGGATGAAGCTAGGAGGACCACATCATCCGCAAAAAGCAGAGACGTGATTCTCCTGCCACCAAACTCGACACACTCCACACCACGGCTGCGTCTAGAAATTCTGTCCATAAAAGTGATGAACAGAACCGGTGAAAAAGGGCAGCCCTGGCGGAGTCCAACCCTCACTGGGAAAAGGTCCGACTTACTACCGGCTATGCGGACCAAACTCACGCTCCTCTGGTAAAGGGACTGAATGGCCCTTAACAGAAAGCCACCCACCCCATACTCCTGGAGCGTCCCCCACAGGGTGCCCCTGGGGACACGGTCATAAGCCTTCTCCAAATCCACAAAGCACATGTGGATTGGTTGGGCAAACTCCCATGCCCCCTCCATCACCCTTGCAAGGTTATAGAGCTGGTCCACAGTTCCACGACCAGGACGAAAACCACATTGCTCCTCCTCTATCTGAGATTCAACTATCGATCGGACCCTCCTCTCCAGTACCTTGGAGTAGACCTTTCCAGGGAGGCTGAGGAGTGTGATCCCCCTATAGTTGGAACACACCCTCAGGTCACCCTTCTTAAAGATGGGGACCACCACCCTGGTCTGCCACTCCCTAGGAACTGCCCCCGATGACCACGCAATGTTGTAGAGACGTGTCAACCATGACAGCCCTACAACATCCATAGCCTTGAGATACCCAGGACGAACCTCATCCGCCCCCGGGGCTCCGCCGCTGTGTAGTTTTTTGACTACCTCAGCAACTTCTGCCCCCGAGATCGGACAGTCCATCCCCAGGCCTCCCAGCTCTGGTTCCTCCTCGGAATGCGCATTGGTGGGATTGAGGAGCTCCTCAAAGTATTCCTTCCACCGTCCGACTATAGCCTCAGTTGACGTCAGCAGCTCCCCATCCCCACTGTAAACAGTGTGAGCGAGTTGCTGCCTTCCTCTCCTGAGGCGCCGGACAGTTTACCAGAACCTCTTTGGAGCCGATCGATAGTCTTTCTCCATGGCCTCACCAAACTCCTCCCACGCCCGAGATTTTGCCTCGGCAACTGCCACTGCTGCACCCCGCTTGGCTATCCGGTACCTGTCGGCTGCCTCCGGAGACCCACAGACCAGCCACGCCCTGTAGGCCTCCTTCTTCAGCCTGACGGCTCCCCGAACCTCTGGTGTCCACCAGCGGGTACGGGGGTTGCCACCACGACTGGCACCGGCCACCTTACGACCACAGCTAGCAACAGCCGCCTCGATAATCGCAGAGTGGAACAAGGCCCACTCGGACTCAATGTCTCCCACTGCTCTCGGGACGTGGTCAAAGCTCTGCCGGAGGTGGGAGTTGAAGACCGTCTTGACAGGTTCTTCTGCCAGGCGTTCCCAGCAGACCCTCACTATGCGTTTGGGTCTGCCAGGTCTACGCGGCATGTTCCCTTGCCATCTGATCCAACTCACCACCAGGTGGTGATCAGTTGACAGCTCCGCCCCTCTCTTCACTCGGGTGTCCAAAACATACGGCCGCAGGTCAGATGATACGACTACAAAATCTATCATCGACCTGTGACCTAGGCTGCCCTGGTACCAAGTGTACCGGTGGGCATCCTTATGTTCGAACATGGTGTTCGTTATGGCCAAACTGCGGCTTGCACAGAAGTCCAATAACAAAACACCGCTCGAGTTCTGATCAGGTGGGCCGTTCCTCCCAATCACACCCCTCCAGGTCAAGCTGTCATTGCCCACGTGAGCATTGAAGTCCCCCAGCAGGACAATGGAGTCCCCTGATGGAGCACTATCTAGCACTCGTCCCAGGGACTCCAAAAAGGGTGGGTACTCTGAACTGATATTTGGCCCATAAGCACAAACAACAGTCAGGACCCGTTCCCCGACCCGAAGGAGCAAGGAAGCTACCCTCTTGTCCCCCGGGGTAAACCCCAACACACAGGCAGAGAGTCTCGGGGCTAACAAAAAGCCAACCCCAGCCCTCCGCCTCTCACCCGGAGCAACTCCAGCAAAGTAGAGTGTCCAACCCCTCTCCAGGTCTCGGGTTCCAGAGCCAATGCAATGTGTCGAGGTGAGTCCGACTATATCTAGCCGGTACCGCTCAACCTCTGCCACAAGCTCCGGCTCCTTCCCCACCAGCGAGGTGACGTTCCATGTCCCAAAAACCAGTTTCCTTGTCCGGGGATCGGACCGCCAAGGCTCCCGCCTCGGTCTGCCACCCGATCCACACTGCACCGGACCCTTCATGTTCCTCCTGCGGGTGGTGGGTCCACAGTTGAGGCCAGTTTGCATAAATTCAACCTAAACTGTGAGACTAATCTGACACTAATTCCATGCAAGCCAGAAATTACAAGCCTTCATTTGTTATAACTGTGATGATTATGGCTTACAGCTGATGAAAAGTACACATACAAAATCTCAATTAGAATGTTCTTAAAAAGTTCAATATTCTAGACTCAAAGTGGCACACTCTAATCAGCTGATGAATCCAGAACACCTGCAGAGGGTTCCCGAGCCTTTAGATGGCCTCTCAGTCTGAGGTGAATTACTGAAATAAATGCATTTTAGCACCATATTCTAATCTTTTTAGTTTCACTTGTGGGTTCTTGTGAAGAGTGAAATGAAAAATAGGTTACAACGAATGAGCGAAACAACAAAAATGGCAGCGGCTCTTTTTAAAAGGCTTTGGCATCAACAGGCTATAAACTTATTTTAATTGCCATTAAAGGCTTCACTTAAGAAATACTTACTTAAGTCTGACAAAAAGTTATAAAAACACATAAAATACTACATTTGTGAAAACCTGCTCTTGTGTCCTTCTCTAAACCTTTTTGCCATGTCTGTGAGTCAGAGGCTGTTTTAAGGAGTGGACTCCCTTCCTGATTTGTCCTGACAAACAGAAAACCTACAAAAAAATAGATCATCTAATATGAAAAGAGAATGATAATCTAAGAAAAAGTACATAACATTTGCAGGAATGAAACCTTAAGTATGCCGTGTGGTAGTAAGGGTTTGTAGCAGCTTGGTGTCATTGACTTTACTTTATGTATTAAAATCTCCAAAACAAGGTTATCGCACCATGCAAGGGAGGTTTTTGGGTCAACTATAGTGCAAATGAGGAAGCGCACAAAGTGTTTTGATCTGAATGTCAAAAGCAGCTTCAAAATGTTGGTTAAGACTCCCGTGGGAAGGAAGGACAGTAGCTGAATGGCTAGCAACCTTTGTTCTTCAAGTGTGTGTGTGTGTGTGTGTGTGTGCGTGCGTGCGTGCGTGCGTGTGTGTGTGTGCGTGCGTGCGTGTGTGTGTGAGAGAGAGAGAAGCTGAGCTCAGCCCAAGCTATGGCCTGCAAACAGAAGCAATAGGAAGAACATGGAGGGTGATTAAGCTGAAGTTGTTATCCTGGCTGTGTGTGTGTGTGTGATTGAACCATGGAAAGGGAAGTGTTTTCTTCTGTTTCACACCCACCCCACCTTCCTCTCTGTGCTGCTTTTGAACAGGTTGCTCTGTAATTTCTAGACTAATTTACAATGAAGTGGAATCCCTTGTAAAAAAATAGTTTTGCTGTTTTGTTGACACTATTGTGTGAAGTTATTTTGAGGAACTATGTAGCACCTCATCACTAATTGAGGTGCTAACTTGGTTTTTCAGCCCTGTTTTGAATGTGGCCTTTAGTGTGATCCAAATATCAAGCTTGTAAATACGTGCCCAACAGGTGTTTTGGGGTTTTTATACATTACACATCTGTGTCGTTCCCCTGTTTGATCTAGGTTTGCTCCTGTGATTGCAGGCTCCTGAAACAGACCCTCTTTTGTCTCAAGTCTTAGTGCCACCTGCTTGAGGCACATTGGCACTGACATTTTCTGGCTCTCAGAAAGAAACATAAGATGAGTGCATTAATTTAACATGTTTAAGTGGCTCTTTAGGCCATTTTTAAGTGATTTTTGTGGAAAAATTACAAATAGTCACTCTTACACCTTTTCTACTTCAAGTCTCTCCATTTTTGTACTTTAGTCTGAAGGTTCTGACGGACCACAGGCATTATTGTAGTTTCGAAGGAAGCTTCAGCAGCAAACAGACATTCAGCAACAGGAAATGTTCAAATCTGGGGCTCGCAAATCTAGTCACAAACAGAAGTGGTTTGGTGTCAGCAGGTCACCCTGTTCAAGGAGTTTTTGAACCATATAATTACATGACTCTTGTTCGAGTAACTCGCTGAGTCTTTTAGTTCTTGTTAAGCCAATCTTTACATCATAATTAAACCATTTTGATTTCCATTACACCAGAACTGCAATGTGGCTGAAATAGCTTTTTAATAAGTGTAAATAAGACAGTTTGTACTTTTGATACAAGAGTTCAGTTATTACACCATCTAAATAAAAGTACAAAGTCATTACCAAATGAATCTTCTGCTTAACAATTGGCTGTGAGGTTACTTTTAAAATATGTTTTGTTTGTTTGAAGCTGTCACTTGATGAAGAGTCAAGGTTCTGAATGTGGTGTTGCGTCCTTGCTCTGTTCTGAAAACCACCAACTAGAGTGGGGTGCACAGTGTTCCCAGCAGCGCTGGAGGTCAGCAGCGGTGATGTCATTTAACCATTCTACCTTGAATGTTAAACAGGAGAAATGTACAGACCTTTAAAATGACAATTCCCACAAACATCACCCTCCTTCGCTCTCCCTCTCTCTCTCTCTCGTTATTACTAATGCAAGTGCAGCAAATGCTGACGCAACAAGTTGGTTTTCACTCTATAGGGATGCTTGTTATTGTCAAAGAGACTGGCTACAGAAACCTGTTACCCTTTACAGGTTTATTAATTTAGCTTAGGATCAATGCACCGCTGCAGGAAAGAAAGGCGGAAAGGCAAAGAAAAAGTGGTGTGATTGTTTCTGACCGTGTTGTCTGTCTCAAGAGACAAATGCTTATCTAAGAGGAAAACAGGCCCTGATTGTGACTGGGTCATGTCTGGCAGAGTGGAAAATCATTATGGGCAGTGGAACAAACATTTATGTTTATGTTTATTTATTTGGCAGACGCTTTTATCCAAAGCGACTTACAATTTATAACCTATAGGGCATGTTGTGATCTGTGGGGGAAACCGGAGTACCCGGAGGAAACCCACACATGCATGGGGAGAACACGCAACTCCACGCAGAAAGGCCGCAGCTGAGTTTCGAACCTGCAACCTTCGTGCTGCGAGGCAACAGTGCTAACCACTGCGTCACCATGCAGCCCTTATCAGATTAGGCTGTTTACATTTGATGTGAAAGGCCTGTGTCAACATCTTAAACAAGCTATTTAAGATCATCTCATTATAGGATCCACAAACATTTAGGTCATGTTGAAATATTTTTTATCTTGAAGGTACAGTCTAGATTAAATATAAATTTTAAAGTTGATCGTTTACCACTTTTAAAATAATCTGTTTTCTGCTGCATGAATGTATACTAAGTTTATTATTGAGCAGAATAATAAGATGCTGCACAAGCAGATAAAGGAGCCCAATTACATTTTATAATGCAATTTTAGATGTCTGATATCCAAATCTATGAATCTGAAAACTGCTACCTCTTAAACAGGATTAGTACTTTCTTCAAAAACCTGCTGCATTGAATTCCATACATATCTTCTGCTCCCTAATGGACAATCTGAGGACTGCAGATGTCAGTCAATGCTAATTTAATTGAAACTTTTCATTCTTTATTGTTGTGTGCCTACACAGATTATATTAGAAAATTTTAGGGTGGTTAAATTAACATTAGCGGCCAAATAGTTTTGTTTTGAAGGTATCCATTTTCTATTTATTTCAGATGTAAGCTTTTACATGGTTATTTAATTAAGTTTACCATTTTCATCAAAGCATTAACTATTGATTTTTTAGATGAAAAAAAAACATTACTGGAAAAATAAGATTCAACGTTGTATGTTGATCGCTGGTTTCTAAAGGTAATCATTGGTAAAAGACAAAGCAAGTTTTGAATTATGTGCTGTAGACATTTTTTGAATCTCAGTTTAGAGATTTTCGTAATTTCAAGCAGTTAATTACACCTAAACGTAAGAGTTACATCCCCCACCCCACCCCACCCACAATTGTTGTTTTTGCTCCTGTGAAGTTAACATTTTTTACATGGGAGGCAATGAATTTTTTCTCTGTTTTGGAGCCAGCTCCTAGCGGCTGAATGGTGAACTACAATTTTTGTCACTTCCTGGTTGGCTTCACTTTTTGCAGGCAATTTGCCCCTTGGAAGTAAAGCGCCAATCCTGTTAACGATCCAGTAATTGGTCACATTGAGTAAAACATATCGTATTAAATATGTCTTAATGCATATTTAAAATAAATTTCATAATTGGCAGCAAATATTTGCTCAACAGCTAGCTAACCATCGAACTTCCGGTTTATTGTGTACAATTTCCGGATTTCTTGTTCTGTAGTAAGTGACCAGCTGTTAGAAGTCCAAAACCGAGGCCATAAAAACGACAACAACAGGTAAAATAGTACTTATTCCTCATGTTCTTATCACATAAAACCACTTTAAATCGTCCAAGTTGTATTCTAAGTTGAAACCTTTAAAATGTTGTCGGACTTTAAGTTAGCTTAGCTAAGAAGCAGAAAACTGCTACGTTTTTAGCCTTAACTGGTGCGACAGCTGTTTTTTCTATCTCCTGCAGCCGAATCAAAGTCCTTAAAGTCCCACATTCAGTTATAGCTTCCTAGAGAAATGCGCAAACTTTAAGAATATAAATTCGCATACTGCGCGAAATTGACATAAAATGCATCAGATACGTTTTCTTTTACTTTTTCCTCCACGTTTTTCGTGTTTGTGGATGAGTTCAACGTGGATTTACGCATCACAACATCCCAAGGGAGGGGCTTTAAAGCGGCTTCGCACCAGATGTTCTGTCTCACAACAACAGCCTCAAAATGTGGAAAATGTGTTCGCCACAAGAGTTGTAAAGACGCACGGCGGCGGGGAGCTGTGATACGGCGCAGCTGTTAGGAGTCTGATAACACAGGAGGACAGAGGGGGGTGAAACGTATCTAAATTCATTAAATACAACATCTGTGAAAGACAGAAGCACCGAGTTTTCGCTTAAGAGGCATAATCTGAAAAGTCCCCCAAACTATCAGACTGAAAATGTGATGAGGATGTCTCTTTTGCAGAACAACGTTTTATATTTTAACGACGGATTGAGCTAACGCGCTCCCACGCGTCCGATGTGAGTCTGATGCGTGTTTTTCAAGTGGATGTCGGAGGGATTTCCGAGCTTACCTGCAGCTTTAACAAACAGAACCGTGAGGACCCAAAACATGGACTTTCTTCTCCAAACTAACGATGTCCGACGTATGACCCACTCCATCACGGCTGACTGGATCTGAAGGAAACACGCAGCAGATCGGTGTTTGTCTCCCTCTACGGAGAAGTTTTTCTCATCCACTTGTTGCCTTCTAACTAAGACACCAAACAGTCTCTTGATATCTCTCCCAACTTTCTGAGCTCTGGTGCGCGGAGGCGACGTGCTGGGAGGGGTGAGAAGGCTCCTCCCCCCTGGATGCTGTCAGATCCCTGCTGTGTCACTTTTTTTTTTTACTGAAGCAAAAGCAGAAAAACCAAAAGTGAGCCGCAGAAACAGATTTGTGACTCAAAGAAGTACTGAGTTGTGAAAACTTTGCCTGCAGATCTCTTCTGGTTTTGCTTCTTTTTTTTGTCACTTAAATGTTTCAGATCTGAAAACTAATTTCAATATCAGACAAAGATAACCCTAAGTACATAAAATAGGTCAAAAGCAATAGACCACAGAGCACTCTTGGAGGTGATAACAAGTTTCTCACTTTGCTTCATGTTTCTTTACAAACCCGTTTTAATTTGGCCCCATTGGAAGGTTTTCCTAGCCAGGCAACAAGCCATCATAATTATGAGATTATATAGTTTGGCCAAGACACACAGACAAAGCTCAGTTATGGAGGGTAATCTATGGTTGTCTTTCAAACTGTCTCCACATGATATTGGACAACAGACAACATGACGCTCTCATCACTGCAGGCGTCTGTCAACGGGGCAGTCCCCCATACTCTGTCGAAGAAGGCACAAATACTAGGGATGCACCAATCAGGTTTTTTGCTGCTGATCACCGATACCGATCACGTGGATTGGCCAGAAATTTTCTACAACATTATAATGAGTGCTACAAACTACATAATCTGGGAATAAAGGAAATGTAACCTAATCTAAAATGGTGTGTATTAGGGTCGTCACGGTGTGAAAATTTAACCTCACGGTTATTGTGACCAAAATTACCACGGTTTTCTGTATTATTGCGGTATTTTTTTAAACGTGCTACATTTTCACACAATTAAATAAACCCTGTATGTCAGGAAATATTGTCCTCAGTTTGTGTCTAAATTTTGCCTAAAATGTGTTATTTTGTAATTATGTTGTTTATTTGTTTACATTTTTTCCCTTTAGTCTTTAAAATTGGCCCATAACTTCTTATTTTTTGTTTGTTTGATGTCATCATTTTAAAAATATTAGATCAGATGATACTCAGTACTCAAGTAGCCTTCTAATAAGATACTTTTTTACCCTTACTTGAGTAATAAACCCTATATCAGGAAAATATTGTCCTCGGTTTGTGTCCTTCCAGTGAGCTTTGCAGATGTGGGAAAATGTCATCAGGCAGTAATCATTGTTAAATTCATAATTATTCTCGGAGAGAGACCAACTCTTATCTGCCCCTGGGAGCCCCGTAATGCATAGCGTCATTTCAACGTGGGGGTGTCCGCGACACGGTTTATATGCAGGTAGCGGCGCTGCGGCTGCTTTATATAGCGACTCGTTGCATTCTCCCTCAACCCAAATGTTCGGATCACGCATTTTTGCTAAAACGCTAACGTTAGCTTGCCTTGCGTTGACTGTAGAGTTGTGGGTGATGGTCACGCAGATGTGTCATGAGATTTGAAGCGTTGCTGCCTTTCACAGACACTTTTTCTGCACGTGCTGCAAACAGGACAGCCGTCGTCTTCTATCAGCTGTCCCTCAGCATTCTTCGAATATCCAGAAGATGCCCGTACTTCCCACTTTGTCTTCTTTGAGGGATAAAAAATGTCCTCCTGAGTGCTGCCGTCTCCTCCTTTGGCCGTTATTTCAGCTTTAGCTTCAAGAAAGTTTTAGTTGTAAACAACAAAGTGCGCATGTGCCGCCGGCAACCTCAGCAAATGATACGGTGGCTGGTAAGGGTCAGCACGCCTACACCGCAGCCACGGTAATCCACCGAGATAATATAGTTTTTTAAAACAAGACTGTTATTATTATTGTCAACTTTTTTTTACCGGGGTTTACCGCTACACCGGTTACCGTGACAACCCTACCTGATCGGTCTGCTTTGATCTATTTTGAAAACTCCGATCCAAACCGATAGGGGCGCCATCGGCAGATTGGGATCAAATGCCGATCCGTCGGTGCATCCCTAACAAATACATCCTTTTTTCTAAAAAAAAAAAATAAAATAGAATAATACATTTTAAATCTGCTCTTGACTAAAAGAAAAGCCCAAGTCTGAATAAAGTTAAAGTTCCATTGGTCATCATCACACACTGGTGAAATGACATCTCTGCATTTGACCTATCCCCGTGGGGAGCAGTGAGCTGCATTCAAGAACTATTTGGTAGTTTAACCCCCCAGTCCAACCCCTTGACCTCTGCTTCACACTGGAAGCATCAGCGGCGCGGAACGACAGCGGAAAGGTTTACTCTCGACAATCGCTGCACTCCAGTGCACACTGGGAGAGTCTCAGCCACGAAGCGGCTCCTCCGCTGTAGTCCCCACTCGACTCGCGAGATCACAAAATCCCTCGAGACTTCCGCCATCCTCCTCGCTTAACTCGCACGATCACTAAATCCCTCGAGTTTATGCCGTTCGCTGTTAAACCACAAAGAAAGAAATCACGTTTAATATCGCTGTTTGATGTCATAGATGTTGTTCCTCTCCACTGCCAGGATTAAAGCCAGTTGCACTTCTGGATTGATGCAAGAACTAAATAAGCCATTAGGTCAGTTGCATTGACGTAATTTACATAGATATGAAATCGCATCGCTGCAATAGACTTTTATTTTGAAAATTACCAGGGGTTTTACACTAAAACTGTGTGATTTCCTTTCTAGCCCTATGTAAACTGCGGAAATTGTCGTGTTCCAGAAGCGACTCGTTAGCCTGGCAAGCCAGACTAAATAAATGTATTATTTAGTCTGGCCACGCTCCATTGACGGCTCTCGGTTGTGGGGCGGGTTCTACCGTTGTCTTTCAAATGATCTCCGCATTCCACTGGACCATCAATGTGACATCCTCTTGTTTCACTCTGTTGCATCATCCCACCCACCAGGCATATAGAGTGCCCTGGTTGGCCCACAAAGCAGATAAAGCTCTGTGATTTGTTCACTAAGCAGATAGAGCACTATGATTGGCCCACCGTTATGGACCAATCACAGCTCTTTATGTGTTTGAAACCCCTCTAGAGAGCTGTGATTGGCTAGCCAGAGTCCTGGTAGGAGCTGTGGAGGTTCCAATGGAGCATGCCTAGACCATTCTTTGCAAAGCAAGAATTTGGTCTAGTTCACTAGGCTAGCGACTCGTGGCAAAAATAGAATACAATTCTTTATCGGTGCGGCGTTCCACTTCTGGGACGCGCCTGAAAATTGCTGTGTCGCAGCTGGTTTGAATTACCCAGATTGACTTTAATGGATTCGGCTGATGCTTCCAGTGTGCAGTAGGCTTAAGGCTGAGTGTCAAGCGGGGAGGTATTGGGTCCCATTTTTTAAGGTCCTTGGTATGACCGAAACAGCATTCCTACTCAAGTGAGAGAAAGCTCAAGTTTTGTTACTTTCAAAAGACAATTGAAACTGTGGCTACAGGAAACTCAAAGATGCAATCATAGATGACACTTTTATTTGTTTTTACTCTGGTCTTTTTCATAAAATATGTTCCTGTTTTTTCTAAACGTATATTGTTGTCTGTCTTATCTTTTTTAACATTAACCTGCCAGAGGACTGCAGATGGAAATAAGTCAAGTCAAGTCAACTTTATTTATATAGCACTTTATAACAGCATAAAAGCTGACCAAAGTGCTTAACAAGACAAAAGAACAGAATTTCCTCAAAAATTCTAAAAACAGATAAAAAGTTCATCACAAGGTAAAATCATGATAAAACAAACATATCAAACTGACATAAAAGCTACTAAAAACAGATGCATTCTCAAACTGAATTAAAAGCAACTGAGAACAGATGAGTCTTTAAGAGGGATTTAAAACCCGACAGTGACGAAACCATCCTAATCTGAATCGGGAGTGCATTCCACAACCTTGGAGCTGCTACTGAGAAAGCTCTATCACCCCTGAGCTTTCTCTTTGTTCTCGGCACCTCCAGGAGAAACTGGTCGGCTGACCTCAGTGACCGAGACGGGGAGAGAGTTCCTAAAAGCTCACACAGATACTGCGGAGCAAGGCCATGTACAGCTCTAAAAGCCAATAAAAGAACCTTGTACTGGACCCTATAAACCACAGGCAGCCAGTGCAGCGAAGCTAAAATTGGGGTGATGTGCTCCTTCTTTCTCGAACCCGTCAATAGGCGTGCTGCTGCATTTTGCACCATTTGAAGACGGGACAGGTGAGACTGAGAAAGACCAAGGTACAGTGCGTTGCAATAGTCTAGACGTGATGTAATAAATGTGTGAATCACCGTCTCAAAGTCATGACTTGAGAGCAGACGCTTAACCTTGGCAATCCTCCTTAACTGATAAAAACTGGCTTTGGTGACGGCACTGATTTGCTTTTCCAGAAGCAGATCACTGTCCAGCCGGACTCCCAGACTGGTCACTACAGGTTTCAAGAAAAGGGCTAGTGGACCAAGGTCAGCAGAACATGGCCCACTGGACACACTAGGACTAAAAAGCATGACCTCAGTCTTGTCATTATTAAAATGTAAAAAATTTGCAGACATCCAGGTTTTAACCTCATCTAGGCAGTTTAGAAGAGGATCCAAAGAATTGGGTAGGCCACGTTTAATGGGAATATACCGTAAATTAGCCTAAGGCTACAATCTGGCGTGTTTACGGTTGTATTACTGTTCATAAATATGCAATGTCCTCTCTTTAAATAAAGTAAGTAACAAAAAAATAAAAACTGCAGATTTGAACTCCAGTCTCCCAGTCCCAGGGCAGACACGCACCACTAGGCCACTGAGAAGGTAAACAGTCCAAAGTTGATGCCAAAGTTCTTTCAAACAAGCCACCCGCCATCTTTGTTTCACTCTGTTGCAACATCCTGCCCACCAAACAGAGTGCTGTGACTGGCTAGAAACAAAACTGCTCAGTCCAGTGGTAGACCTGCCGAGGCTCCAATGGAGCGTGGCTAGACCGGCGTGCAGAGCAAAATCTTTTGTTAATGCTATGATCTTTCTAGATTTTTAAGCTAGGGTTTTCCAGGAGGAATTTCCTGTGTAAGGTCAAACGTCAGACGTTCTCCTTCAGGGTGTTCTGCCAGAAAGCAGAATTGATGTTTCCATTAGTAACAGCAAGTGGTCCGAAGCAGCAAAGCAGCTCTAGAGCATCACACTACCACCACCATGTCTGACTGTTGGTATCACTGTTCAGCACAAATGCTACTATCAGCATTAGCATTGAAGCCTCTGTCAATGTGCTCCTTGTCTACTTGTTCCTCATGCAGACCTCAACCGTAGTCTACATTCGCATTTTGGATGAGAACGATAATGCTCCAGTGTTTCCTGAGGAGGAGTACATCACTGTGCTAAGAGAAGGGCCAGAGACGGTGGGAGTCACCATCGCCACAGTAACAGCTACGGACCCAGATGAAGGCCTGAATGGAACGCTGCGATATGCAATCATTCGGGGCAATGTTTTTCAGACTTTTAGCATCAACAACGTCACGGTGAGACCTGAAAACTCTTACACTGTGAAGCTGTAGATGAACTGCTGTACAGATAATTTTTTGCTTATGTTGTTTGTATTTAGGGGAGAATAACTGCTGTCAAGGCGTTGGACTATGAGAGCAGTAATGGACACTATACGCTGGTGGTCACCGCTACTGACCAGTGTCCAAAGCCTGCTCTTCGCCTGACATCTAGTACAACAGTAATGACACAATCTTTATTCCAACCAGCTAAAAGACGGGCAACAATGTTTTTACTGTTGTCTGGGAGTTCCTATATGTTTTTTGTTGTTTGTTAGCAACATATCTACCACTGGACAGGTGTTATTGAAACTCAGACTTCGTTGGAAGTGCATCTATCTCATTCAATTCCAAGTGGTGCTCGCTGCAGAACCACAAAGGCGGAGCTGCACCAGAAGGTGGAGCTGCACCAGAGTCAGCCCCGCCCATTCCATCAGAGTCAGTCCAATTCCTTCCAGTTGTCAGACTTGATAGCATTCTGGAACCAAAGAGGGTGTTGTAGCTAAAAAATGCAAGATTGAGGACGGAGTTGAGAAGTTAACTGAACAGTTTTTGTAAAGGTTCCATATAATTAAAAATCTAACTTTTGGAACTTTTAATCATGTTATATTGTCATTTCCTTATAAGAAACACACCAAAGCCATTTTTGGCCTCATTCATGCATTTTCCTCCCATCTCGGCTTCCATTTGGTCTCCTCCCCCGAAGCGGGTCTGGTCTTGGTTCTCAAATCTGGATATTCTGCGAATTTTTGGACAAATAATTTCGAAATGACTTCTACTGAGACACCGCCAACAAACCATACATCCCATCTCCAAAGACACACTCGGTAGCACAATTACATGAAACACCACTTTATTTGATGTGGTGGTGTAGTGGTTATGGAGTCAGGTTGGCATGCAGTTTTGCGCAGGTTCGCCTCCCGGTAGCGGAAGCATTAGGTAGTTTACAATCCCTTTTCTTCATTTCTGGCTACACTTGCCAGTACTATGTTTACAACAATTTACTGGTATACCGTTTAACATATAATGACTAGTGTGTTTATTTATTTATTTATATGTTTATTTAGCCAGTGTGAGTTCGTTTGTTTAGGAACGACCAAATTCAAAGAACTTTTAGAGAATATAAACATTGCAACTAAAATATAAACAAATTAAATGTTTCAACTGACTAAATAGATTGCTGCCGACCCCACCGAGAATCGAACCAGCATCAGCTGAGGAGAAAGCAAAATTTAAATCAGACGATCTTGCCACTGGACCACCAGAACCAATACAATAGTCTTACATGCTGTTTTATCACACTTTTGTTAAAGCGGCTGTGGACAGATAGAAGAAGAAACCTTTTCATTTCGGGATATATTCAGGCTTTGTCATGTAGCAAGTTATATTTATCTTGTTTAATTGGATCATAGAACATAGCATTAACGACTGTAAACTAGTAACAGCCGTAATTCATGTGGGTCAGGTTAGTTTGCGCTAAAATTGAAAAACAAAAACGGAAGTCAGTGGGCTAGGCTGAGTTTGCGTGAATGGGCGGGGCTGACTCTGGTGCAGATCCACTTTATGGTGCAGCTCCGCCTTTGTGGTTCTGCAGCGAGCACCCTCTCTTCAATTCACTACCTTTCGTAATCAACCGTCACCAAGATGGCTGCCACAGCCTATATAACTTAGTAAATACCAACATGGCTGTCAGTTTTACAGATATTGAGTTGAAATGTCACATGGTAGTTCTTATGGAATGTGCATACCTTGAGACATTTGGTGATGCTGAACGTTATGATGTAAAACTCAGACATGAGTGTTTCATCAAACTGTGTTTGTTTCTCCTCCTAGGTGCTGGTGAACGTCATAGATGTGAACGATGTCACACCCACTTTCCCCAGAGCCTACGAGGGACCCATCGATGTGACAGAGGGCCAGCTTGGACCACGAGTTTTGACCCTTTTAGCCACTGATCAAGACTCTGGTCTTAATGGCCAAGTGGAGTACAGCATCACTGGTGGAGATATCCTGAGTTAGTATCAGAATGTGGGCCTGTAGTGGAATCCTAACCAGTACTTTCCATTTATTCTTGAACTTTCTTTATTTTTCTTTGTCAGATCAGTTTACAATTTCTCCGATGGACGGTGAGCTTCGAGTGAGGAAGGATGTGGAGCTGGACAGAGAGAGCATAGCCTTCTACAACATCACCGTCACCGCCCGAGACCTGGGAACTCCATCTCTCAATAGCTCGGTGAGGAGTTCACGTCAGTAGTCAAACGAAATCAGCTTTTACCAGATCCTCTTGAATAACCAGGAAACTGCAAGCATCACTTCTGTTTTTTTGTTTCGGCTTTCCATGTAAACTGCAGCGTTGTACTAAATTAGTTGTCTTACAAATCACATCTGATAGGTTGGTTCAATGAGTTAGATCCTATAGATGTTATTGATGTTGTCATTAATTATAAAGAAGACATTGTACTTAGTTATACTTTTGGGTTCTGCTGTAAAAATCTGTTTTGGTTTTATTCTCAGGTGGTGGTGGGCATTAATGTCTTAGACGTGAATGATAACGACCCAGTCATCCTTAACTTGCCTTCTAACACAAGTGTCAGTGAAGGCGCCGCGATATACACATCTGTGGCCCAGGTACAAGCCCGAGATGCAGATAGTGGACGTAACGCGCTGCTCACTTACAACATAACTGCTGGAAACCTGGATGGAGCCTTCTACATCAGCGAGACAGTAAGAGAAGTTAAAGTTACTGGCAGCATTTAAGCTTCTGAAGTAGAGATTTTATCACTTAACTTTTATCTAAACTCAATATTTATGAACTTGTACATCCTCGCTGTAACGCATGCTCAGTTGATTCTGGCCACATATCAGATTGCTCTTGGTAAGTCAACAGTCTGTGGAAACATGTAGTACTTAAAGGATGTGTGCAGATGACACTTCCTGTTTCTCTTGTGTGCTGTAATCAGACCTGACAGGAACAAAAATTGTTCCATTTGTAAACTGTAATAATAGACTAATATATCTTCTTCCCTTTTCTCTCTCAAATACTCAATTTGTCCAAAAACACGGGACAAAAATCTTTCAAGTCACGTTGTTCATGGTACATTGCAGGTTTCAGAACCTTTATAGTACTTCAGATTTACGGACTCGGCTACACCTTTTCCAGGTTCTAGAAGTATACAACTCTCACATTACTTATTTTTTACTTTGCATTTACTTTTTAAATTGGTAAATAAAAGAAAGCTAAGGTAGAAGAGTTGGATGTGTAGAAGGTCCTTCAGCAGAAATGTCCTTGAAATAGTGATTTTGCTTTAACTTTTATCAGTTTCTCACATCACAGAAGAAATCCTATCCTACTCTTCATTACACAGATGCTTTGGTTCATTGAGGTTCTCAGACATGACTGTTCCTCAGCTAGCTGAAGGTCCCACCTCAGGCTTTCAGTCAGGTCGGGCTTTGGTTGGACCTCCTTCCTCGTTCTGTTTTATGACCTAGTTTGGCCCAGTCACCTGTCAGACTGATGGACTCATAATATTATCACCCTGCAGGATAATTATGCAGATTTGTGACCCAATTCTTTCCTTCTGCCAATCTTAAGGATGTGCTTGATTACCGTAAAGGCTCTAAAGATAATCTTATCAGATATTCCCACCATGTGTGGTGTGCTAAGAGCGCTCGTCTAAACCGAGGTATGAACAAGCTTGTTCAATGTGAGTGTAGCCAATGTAATGTGATGAAGGTTCTCTAATTTGTGGCAAAGGTCACATTTACCCAGCTGGGTCAAGCTGGGTCAAACAGTACTTTTAAATCCACAGATTAACCCTAGGAGCGGCGATGTCTGCAAGATCACATCCATACCTGCTCAAGATCATATCACCTATCTGCTGCTGTTCCATCCCAGGAAGAGGACAATTCAAATCACGATGATAATAATTAGATAATAATTAATAAAACTCATTGATTTTATTACTGTTTAACATAATCTCATAAGTGATCACTTGGTTCTGTATAAAGGTATTTTAATTACATGAAATGAATTTATGCTTTGGCTATAATAATGATTATTATAATATTGATTATGATGACAGTAAAAGATGTGTTGAGCATATCAGAAGGTCAGTTCACCCTTATCCAGCTAACACAGAGCCCAGATAAACATAACTTCACACATGTTTGACGCATGACCAAAGCCTTCTTCCTGAGAGAGTGGGAGCGTCCTGGAGCTTGGTAAAACTGTCCATCCCCAGCTTCAGAGCGAGTTCTTGAACCAACACCACGGAGAAAGGGAAACGGCCGTCCCTGAATCTCCACCTGCTGTTCAGTCACGCCGACCAGAATAAGCCAAAGAATAAACGGACTGTAACCAGCTAACGAAGACTCTCCCAGAGTCATCGATTTCTGAGTTAAGTTAAAAGACGAAAAACTCCTTCAGAGTTACGGATCTTGAGACGCAAATCGTTCCACCAGTCGAGTGACCCAAGAAGACATCTCAGGACCGATCTGGTCGTGCTAGAGGTTTCTCTACCAACCTCATGCCTGGAGGAAACCCATCTCCACCTGGACACTTCAGATCCAAAACGGGGGTCTTCTGTTTGGGTGAGGTAGACCTCGACAGCATGTGTTTGATGCTGTTTTCTCCCTAAATAACTCAGTTAGCCTCAAAACATCATCTTCATCCAGACCGCTTCCAAGTCTCTGGGAAAGAAGCCAGGGATGTGTATTTTTGAAATTCTGGCGATACGATACATATCACGATACAGGGGAGATAATACGATATATCACAATATATTGTGATACATTCAGTCAGACGTTACAAGCAATTTTTTTTACTGAATTGATTGTAAGAATGTTTAATAAACAGTCCAAACTGATACGTAACATGTTTAACATGAAGTATCTGAACCATGATGGAGGGATTTACATTTCAGTGGTGGAAACAAAACCTGTTGCACACTGCTGCCAACTAGCGGGTGGCGATTGAATTGCGCAAAACGAAAAGAAAATACACAAATGTTTGCATGTAAATTCTTTCAGGAATTAGATACACAGCTTTTGAATATCGATGTAATAATCGCAGGAAAAAATATCACGATATATTGCCATATCGATATTTCCGATACACTGCTTTTGAATATCGATATAATATTGCTGGGAAAATATCACGATATATTGCCATATCGATATTTTCTTACATCCCTAAAAGAAACCTTCTCATAACTTCATCCACGCATCCAAACTCGTATTTTCCATTTAGCTTCCATTCAGGCACAGGTTTGCTTTTAAAACAAGTTTAATATCAAAGCTGTTGAAAATTGTCATTTAAATTGCCATCCATGAATTGTCATTTTATAATTTTCGTCTCAAATCTCTAAGTTTAAAATTGTAAGTAATAAATTTCTTCATTTTTAAACTTGCCTCCTTATTGAAACGAAACACAGAAAAGGTATAATATTTCTGGTTGTTGACAAGCAAAGATCCTAGTTTCTGATTCAAAATAACTTTTGCTATTAAATTTAATTATCTAAATTAAACATTAATCTTTGGATTTAAAATTTGATCAAGCAGGCTGATGTATGAACTTAGATCGATATATAAGTATCCGGGATATTTATATATGTGACATAAGCTTCATAGGTTAATCTGATTGGTCATTTTCGAAATCTCTACTGAATAGCAACAGAGGTGATTTCAGTGTGCAGATTAACTCTGCACCAATCAGAAAGAAAGATGACAGAAGCATGGTCTGTTTGGTTTGAATCTTTTCATTCCTGCTTTTCAACATTTTTGTATCTGAAAAAACAAGTATTTAAAATGACAATACTACTGACCTACATTTACTTTTTTGTTGTGATTCTGAACCGATAGATTTAAAATCATCTTATTGATGTTTATTAGTGCTGTTGTTTGTGGTTTTATGAATGTCTGGAGATGAACCTAATGTTTTAAGTGTTTTATATAATTACATTTATCACAGCTTATATTGATTTATTGTGAAAAAATATTATTAGCTTGTACACCTCATGTATTTCTCTGATAGACGGGTGTGGTGCAGGTGAACAGACCCCTGGACAGAGAGCGGGTGGCTGAGTACACACTTACCATCACTGTTAAGGACAACCCAGAGAACCCCCGCAATGCTCGCCGGGTAATCCCCTCACAAGCTTTTCTCACTAGTTCACTGTTTTGGCTCTTTGACAACACACACTGCTGCAGAACCTGCCTCTTTGAAGCCTTCTCTACAGTAGTTTGTCCTTTAGAGGCCATCCTGGATCGTTTTCCTGCTCTTTACCAAATATCATGCGGTTCTTCCACTCATCTCCACCTCATTTAGCTCAGGGTTGTCATGGATCAGTTGGAGCCCCCATTAGCTTATTTAGCTAATCAAATTTGTCCTTGAAATGTAACGAAAATAAACAACGGCTCATGAAGATGATGCAGTTGTTTATCCTTTGTCCCAAACCATCAGGACTCAGACTTCTTGATCATCACCATTCTGGATGTGAACGACAACAGACCTATTTTCACAAAGACCAGCTACAGAGGTGAAATCATGGAGAACTCTGCAGCAGGTAACATTCTCTTTTTTTCTCTTTTTGTATTTGCAGCACCTAGCAGGAACTCTGTAGCTCCATCTGCACCACTTCCTGGCTTTGTTTATACACAGCTCACACGTTTCTCTTTCATGTGTGACACTGAGTTTGACAGATCGGCACCTGTGTTTACGTCCCACGTTTAAATGTTTTGTTATCGTCGTTTACTTTGCACCAGTTTTTATCGAGGGAACCGGTGGAGAGGCCTAAAACAGATTAATGTCAATATTAGGATCATGACTGTCACTGGCATGTCAGAGCAACAAAGTGTTGACGACACCTTGTTGGTTTTGTGGACCTGATTTGAGGTCCAGCAGCTGCAGCGTTTTGGTCAGCTTCGAAACTTGCAAATATAAAATATAAATGTGTTTGTGTTGGATTAAAAACCTTCCTTGGTCTTCTGATCTGTGACTGTTCTTTAGGCAGCGTTGTAACCATTTTAAACGGCCCGGTTCTGGCTGAGGATAAAGACGTTGGGATTAATGCCGTGGTGACGTACCGACTCCTAGGTGCAAGAGTGGACCTGTTTACAGTTGACTCCAATACTGGTAAAAGGATTTCTCTAAAGAAAGTTTACGCCAGAGATCATGTGGAAAAGTGCAGTGAAAAGGCTCATGCTCTTCCCTCCAGGTGCTGTTCTCGTGCGTCAGGGCGCCAAATTGGATCGGGAAGCTTTTCAGGACCCTCGGGTGGAGCTGATTCTGGTTGCAGAGGACGTAGGAGGTTTAAACAGCAGTGTTCCCCTCACAGTCTCGATTCTGGACCAGAATGACAACCCGCCTGTTTTCAACCCATCCAGTTTCAGCGTTCGAATCCCTGAGAACAGCCCCGCTGGTGCGTTTAAGGCCTTGGGTGGAACCTAACTCGTATTTTATTATCAGCCACTACCACAAGTCAAAAAGTGGACAATAATGTTTGGGCCTGTGTGTGTTTGCTAAATCGTTCATGAAACTCTCAGAAACGAATCGCCAGTTATAAATCTCCAATTAATTTCCTTTTTGAGTCAGCCCAGCATAAGCCGGCTGCTATAGCTGATCTACATTACCAAAAATACAAAATGGGTTGGACTCGGTCAGTTTTCTTAGTCGCATTCACAACACACACACCACACACACACACACACACACACACACACACACACACACCAAGATCTAACCTTTGTGCGAGATCTTTGTGAAAAATATTTCCTAAAGTAGAAAAAAAAACATCTCATGCCTCTGGGCAAATTATCACAAATACATCCACAACTTAATACCTTTCCTATTCTATCAATTAATTCTAGCAAACTCACATTAACATCATCATCATCGTCATCTTTTTGGTTTAACCTTCTCAGTGGCCTAGTGGAATGTCTGCCGTTGGACTGGGAGATCAGGGTTTAAATCCACAGTTGGGTCATACCAAAGACTTTAAAAATTGGACCCACTGCCTCTTTAAGGGGTCGGACTGGGGGGTTAAACCACCAAATAGTTCCCGAGCGCAGCCACTGCTGCAGCTCACCGCTCCCCATGGAGGTGGGTCAAATGTGGAGATGTAATTTCACCTGTGTGTGATGACTAATGGGGCTTTACCATTAACTTTAGGTACTTTCCTCCAGCCAATGAATGACTCCAGTGCAGTACACCTCATAGCCATAGTATAAAATACCAAACAACCTCGTAGAAGGCCAGAAAACACTATAAACAGAAAATATAGCCAATATTTATAAAAGCAAGTATTGGGTTTCAAAGTTGATCTGGTTAAAAGGGGGGATTCAATTAAAAATGAGCAATAAAAAAACAATAAACATGCTAATAGCTCTCAGTTGACACCTGGCAGAAAAGCTTGAGAGTAAAAATTACTTTTCATTCTACTTTTAAAAGTCTGTAACGACAGTGCTTGTCTGACATCTAATGGGAGATGATTCCATAAAGTAATAACAAAGACCAAAAATGCTTGATCCCTTCTGGTCATCCATTGGACCGGAGGAACAACCAGACCATAGCAATGCAGACTTGGCAGGGACTTGAGAACAAAAACAAGAACTTTAAAATGAGCCAGAAAAACAACCGGAAGCCATCGCCGTGACTGCAGTAATGTTTGTGTTAACGAACGTGAAATTGGCTCAAACTCTTTAAAATTTAGAAATATTTAGCTGAAGTTTAGAAGTATAGTAGGCAAGTGTCACCTCCAGCACATACCCTAGTGCTACACGCGGTGTCAGACCTTTACTTGTAACTAACGTCTGGGAAATTTCATACAAATGTATGTTTATTTCCCTTTCAGGTGTGGTGGTGACTCAGCTGTCCGCCACCGATGCCGATGCTGGGTCTAACGGCTGGCTAACCTACCGGTTAGAAAGTGGAGCTCAGGACCGCTTTGTGGTTGACCCGCTCTCTGGTGCTGTCCTGGTAGGAAACGCCACGCTTGACAGAGAGGAGCGTGCATCCTACCGCCTCGTTGTGATGGCAACCGATCGTGGAACGCCTCCTTTGTCAGGAACAGCCACCTTGACTGTTCTCCTGGACGACGTCAATGACTCGAGACCGCGTTTTCTACAGCCAATAACTATAATAAATGTTAACGAGTCAACTCCACCTGGTGTGGTGGTGGCCACGCTTGCCGCTGAAGACCCGGATCTAAATCCACGGCTCGAGTACTACATCATCTCAGTGGAGGCAAAGGATGATGGGAACAGCCCAGTAAACGGCCTTCAGGATTCTTTTGGTATTGATTTACACACAGGTAGGACATGGGCTTTAACTCTCTGATGTAACGTTAAGTTGTAAATGTGCATAGATCACATTTTGGAGCATAAATACATGTTTTGGTGAATTTCCAGGCGCCGTCTTTGTGCGCAAACCAATCAACAGAGAGCTGGTAGCCACGTTTGAGATCATTGTGTCAGTTCACGACAACGCCAGTGACATTATTGACAAGTCAGTCAGTGTTCCCAATGGTAAATCCTTGTTCTGCTCATCTTCAGCCCCTGTATTCACCCATTACTTTGACTTTTTACATCTCTAATTTTGAGTTTTATTTCCACCCTTAGCGAAACTAACCATCAACGTGTTGGACGTCAATGACAATGCTCCTCAATTTCGGCCCTTTGGAGTGACCAACTTCACAGAGAAGATTTTAGAAGGGGCTCAGCCCGGCACAACGCTGCTATCCGTGTCCGCTGTGGATCCAGATAAAGGCCCAAATGGTCAGGTCACTTACCAGCTCCTCAATTTACCGAGAGGGGGGTATGTCAGACTGGAGGACCCTTCCGTTGGTATGACCATCTACAGTAAAACCAGAATTCAGTTTATTCCTGCTTCTCCTATCCCTCCTATAACGCGTTTCTTCAAAGTTTTACTATAAGCTTAATTCATTCTTATTACGTGATGTGAAACTGTATTTTAGGGAAGATTGTGGCCAACCAGACAGTGGACTATGAGCAAGTGCAGTGGCTGAATTTCACCATACAAGCTCAGGACCATGGCACACCTCCACGGAGCACCGAACTGCCCGTTTATTTACTCATAGTGGATGTCAATGACAACAATCCTGTCTTTCTACAGCCTTCCTATCAGGTAACGAGCACCAGTCTGCAGAGGAGTAACTAAAAAATTGGTCTCAATAGATTTTTTACTTTTACTTGTCTGTTACGCCACACGTGTTGCTCGTAGACCAAACAATACCAATTTTTAAAAGGTGTAGCGGAGGATGTCTTTCTGGAGTACACACCAGAGTAGGTTCTTTAAGTCTTGACTTGTTTGTGGGGGTTTCCCAGAGCCTGTTCAATTCATATATGTAGCACCAAGTCCCAAATAGAGTCATCTCAGGGAAACATTCCAATTGACTCCACTTATCAGGGCACGGAGGTCAGTTCATTATTCCGATTAGTTTAAAATTTCCCATGTAAGAAAACCCAACAGACTGCTTCACTTAACTTTACAGCAATCCCTCAGACCAAGCATGCATGTAGCGATAGTGGGGAGGAAAAACTTCCCTTAAAGCTGCAAAGGCAAATCTACAAACGAGCTAGGATTTAAACACAAACACGGCCACGGAATGCTCACCCCTCCCCTCGGGTGTCTTCCCTACATGGCCAGAGGAAACGAGACGGCGCTAAACACCAGTCGCTGTTTTCCACGTCCAAACGTCTTTTGTTGTCCGTGACTTCAAATGGTGATTTTCTTCTTTAGGACTCAGGTAGTTTGCCCTAAAGTTGAAGTGGTAGCAGCCGGCTGTTTCTCCTTCTCTGGTGTTATTGAGCAGAGAACCTCTCACACCGGTGGTGTTCTGTGGCTAAATGCACGAGTGTGTAATGAGTGGAGGACCCAGGGAAGTGCTGCGGTTTGGTGAGACAAACGACTGGCTGGTCCAATAGTTGCCTTCAGAGGTTTTATTCGCCGAGGTTTTTAGACACATGCAACAGAACCACTTTACTTTTTTCTTTTTTTATCTCCACCTGTTGCGTGAAGACAAATTAAAAGGAACCACACACGTTGTAGTAGCCTTGATGGAAGTGTTTCTGTTTGTAGGTGGCTGTGTTGGAGAGTGTGGCCTTGGGCACCAACGTAGTTCGCGTCAGAGCTACAGACGCTGATTCTGGACTCTTTGCTGTTATTGAGTACAGCCTCGTAGATGGACTGGGAAAGTTTAACATCAGGCCAACCACTGTGAGTTCATCGGATTCAGCACGAGCGTAACCACCTCTCGCTGTCACTTCTAAGTCACAACATGTCACAATTAATTCTTCCTCCCACTTTTAACCAGAACGCCTGATTTCAGGGTAGTGATGGTGCACACGGTGTTATTTTGTTATGAGTGAAAGATCTGTTTTAAACTCTAGTTTCTATAGAAAATGTCAGAAATGTTCTCTTCTGTGACCTCAGACAAAATATAAACACGCACTGACTGGAAAGAAATGGTCTGCCGTGTTTTGTTTCCTGCCTGGAAATGAAAGTCTAAACAAAACATTGGAGCATCCTCGGGCAGTCTACATATTTCAGCTCCCCTCTCCATTTCTGTCATAAATGCTGAGCCAAAATAATGCCGTGATACCACCGCCACTCCCAGTAAGTACTTCCTTCCTAATCATTCCTTCTCCTCTGCAAGGGAGAGATCTACATCCTGTCCCCTCTGGACAGAGAGACGATGGACCACTACACTTTGACCGCGGTTGCTCGAGACAACCCGGGGGGGAGTCCAAACAACAGGAGAGAAAATTCTGTTCAGGTAGAAATGTTGGTGTTCTCGTGTTTCCCATTGATCTGCTTCAAAATAAATCTGTTGCTGCTGCGTTGTAGCACAGTTGGTACCGCTGTTACCTCACAGCAAGAAGGTTGTAAGTTTGAATCCCTGTTTAGGCCTTTCTGCAGGGATGAATGAAAAAATAAATAATTTTTCTAACTGTATTTTTGTGTATAAACTGTATAAGAAGCGCAAAAGAGCAGGGACTATAAGATATTTAAAGAGCAAGTTCACTGAGAAGCAGTTATTTTTACTTATTTTTGTTGCAAGCAGGCTAAACCTGAAAATAGTCTTCTACCTTTATTTCCAACATCAGCAACTCAATCAATCAAATTTTATTTGTATAGCACCTTCTACAACATTATCGGAAGCCCAAGGTGCTGAACAACATCATTAAAAGAAAAACATTCCCAGTACATGGGCATAAAAGCAGGATAAAAACATAAAATCATAAAATATCAAGCAAACACTATTACAGATAAGAGATGGCGGAATAAGACTAATCGATAAAAAAACAAATGTCGGACAAAATAAAATCAAGCATCTGGGTTAAAAAGAAGAATAGTTAAAACCATAACGTTAGGGCAATTCAAATGACCCTAGCGCTGAAACGCAATCAGATAAAAATGAGTCTTTAAACGAGACTTAAAGACTTGAAGGGATGGTGCCTGCCTAGTGCTCAGTGGCAATTCGTTCCACAGAGTTGGAGCCAAAATAGAAAAAGCACGAGAACCCCTCGATCGAAATTTCGGCCGGGGGACCACCAGAAGTTCCTGCTCGGCTGAGCGAAGACACCGAGATGGAGCATACCTGTTCAAAAGCGCAGTAATGTACGAGGGGGCACTGCCCTGGAGGGCCTTATAAACGAGAGTTAAGATTTTAAACTGAGCTCGATATTTTACCGGGAGCCAGTGCAGAGCAGCCAGCTCTCAGAAACTCAGAAATAGACGGAGAGATTCTCAGATTACAAAAGCCACTCTGTTAAAAAAAAAAATAGCATTCGTGGCCTCGCCCATCTTGGCTCGCGACGGAGAACGCAGCAGTTGGTTTAGCGTCCAGCGTTGGGTAGTAGAAGCTAACCGGTATAGTTAGCAACTCCACACGGCAGAACTCCTTCAGGCTTGTGTTATTTGTGGAGATAAAACATCAATGTTGCAGAGCGAACACTCAGTGGTAGTCATGTTGCTGTTAGCCAATCAGAGGAGAGGTATCCAAATATCATGAAATTAAGCTCCACATCTGCTCACCTCTCCTCTGGCTCGTTTCTAGGTCCTGAAATAAGAGCGCCAGAGCTTTTTTCCCCCACTTATAGATCAATTCACAAGGCATTCCTTTGTACTAGAAACCACTGATCATGTGTGAACTTGGTCTTTAAGCTGGCTTGTTATGGTCGGTCGCCATGGTAAACACGAGTGTGTCCTAACTATGATTTTAATAAGACGGGTCAACGGAGTCAAATTTATCCCTCCATCCATTTTCTTTAGCCGCTTATCCCCGCAGGGTCGCGGGCGGGCTGGTGCCCATCACCAGCTGTCTCCGAGCATGCAGGCGGGGTACACCCTGGACAGGTTGCCAGTCTAGGGCAGGGCAACACAGAGACACACACAGGACAAACAACCACACACACACTCGCACCTAAGGACACTTTAGAGAGATGACACGGTCAAACGATCTTAAAGAAAGTCAGAGCTGATGGCCAGACAACCAGGAATCCGTTAGCTGTGAGGGGCACACTTTGGGTGAAAGAACTCCGAACTGCCCACACGTTTCTGAAACATTTCATCGGATCAGACGTTAAAGAGTGCATGACATCACCACGTTCAGTTTATTATCTGGTAAAATCTCCCAAAATCGTAACATTAAAGTCCTATTAGTCAGCACACGCTGGTGAAATTCATCTCCACATTTGACCCATCCATGCGGGGAGCCGCAGCTCTGGCTGCGCTCGGGAACTAATTAGAGTTTTAATCCCCACAATCCAACCCCTTAAAGCGGAGTGTCAAGCAGGGAGGCATTGGGTCCAGTTTTTTCTTTTGAGTCTTTGGTACGACCCGATCTCCAGTCCCAGGGTGGACACTCTACCACTAGGCCTCTGAGCTGGTCAGTGCAGTTCTGTAAAAAACAACAACAACAACAACCTTTCTGTGACTCGTTTACATTCTGATTGATGAAGTGAAGTCTAACAGATTTTCTGTCTCCTGTCCTGAACTCTGACCTCTAATCTGTGTTCTTGACCTGTCAGGTTCTGGTCACAGTTCTGGATGTCAACGATTATCGGCCACGCTTCACGGCCAGTGTGTATAACACCAGTGTGTTTGAGAACGAGCCCAGCGGGACGTCCGTGATAACGGTCTCTGCCGTTGACCTGGACGAAGGACAGAATGCCGTGGTGTTCTACAGCATGTTCGGACCAGGTTTAGGTACGAACGTGAAATCTAGAACTGGTGGAAAGAGTGAGGGCTTGTGTGGAGCACTGTTTTCTCTTTGGGTTTTTAGATACATTCACCCTGGATCCAGTCACGGGACTGGTGCGTTCTCGCCGTCTGCTTCAATCGTGGGAGCGCTTCAATTTTACCGTGGTGGCCACGGATCAGGGACGTCCTCCTCTGTCGGGCACTGCAGACCTGATCATCATCGTCATAGATGTGAATGACAACAGACCCGTGTTTGTCAGGCCAGCTAATGGAACCATTATCCACATCACTGAGGTATCTACGTCAGCTGGATGTTTCTAGTCATATCTATAAATGCTCCCTCACAACATTCAGGCCCTGTCCACACGTAGCCGGGGATCTGGCAAAACGTAGATATTTTTCTACGTTTCGGCCTGTCATCCACACGAAAACGGAGTTTTTTCACACGAAAACGGATCTTTTTAAAAACTCCGGCCAAAGTGAAGATCTGAGTTTTCTCCGTTTTGGGGGTCTGCGTGTGGACAGACAGAACCGGAGTTTTACGGTCCGCAACGTCACTTTCCACGACTAAAAATGCTGACATCACGTGTGCGACCTGTGTTTACACTAGCCGACAGCATGGATGCCCTCAGAGCTGCGCTCGCTTTATCAATTGTCCAAGCGCTTTCTGCTTGTTTGTTTTTGCAAGCGGAATTACTGCTCCTTGTGGAAGACCACAGACGGAGGACGAGGTTAAGAACGGGGGAAGTACTGCCGCCTACAGGTCTGGCATGTCCTTAAAGAGCAAGTCACCCCTTACAAGAAGCGTACTTCACTCCCACTTCATGTTTGAAAAATGCAACAAATGCTGTTGCCTAGCAGACCGAGAGGGTGGAGCCACTAACAAATACACACACTCACGACATTGTGACATCATAATGTACCAGTTTACATCATAGCATACCTCTTAGCCAATAGCGGTGGCAGATTTAAATTCAAATGCAGTGAAGAGTTTTTACCTGACAACGGCACAACACTGACAGTTTTAGGCAGAAATTTTAAATTTTAACTAAAACGCACTAAAGTGCAAAACTATTGACTACACGTGTCTGCAGCATGATTAGACAAGCATTTATATAGTTTATCAGAAAAAAATAGTTGATTTGGGGGTGACTTGCTCTTTAACAACGTATTTATCCGGGTACGTGTGGACAGAGGTTTTTTTTAAACGAGGTGGTGTGGATGCAAGTTTTTGGAGGGGCGGATATTCGTTTTTTAAAAACCCCGGCTACGTGTGGACTAGGCCTCAGCGAGAAAATAATCACTTTTCAACACGAAGCTGTTTCTTTGTCTTGGAAATTGTTTCATGTGGAAAAGTCACATCCTTAGGTGGCCGTGTGACCACTGTATATTACGTCCTGTTTCGTCAGATCCAAAGATGGTTTTGTTGTGACTTGTGATTCAGACGCAAGCTGCTTGCTCTTGCTAATGGAGCCCAGAGGGCGTTTCCTGGCAGAAGGTTCAACAAACTCTTGACCTATCCGTTAATTCTGAACTTACTTACACCAAGTGGGAGCACGAGCCAATAAAAAGCCATCATCACTAGATCCCTTCATTCACCATGGCAACTGCAGTGGTATAGAAGAAAACCTCCTGCCACGGCTGCAGGAAGTCCTCCTTAAAGGGGTCCTACAAGTCAAAACCACAGGGTATCCGCGGGTCCTTAAAAAGTCTTAAATTGGCTTTTCCGAATTTAAGGCCTTAAAAATCCTTAAAAATGACAAATAATCCTTAAACAAAGTTTCCAAAGGTCTTAAATTACCAAAGACCCCAAAAACACAATTATTTTGTTTCTATTAAATTTTGTGAATTTCTAGTTAGTATTCAGCATTTTTTGTGTATGAAATTGGCATAAGCAGAACCGTACACATTCAGTTGGTTGTGAAAGGGGACCAATTTTAGATGAGCACATTAGCTGGTTAAGCTAGTGGGAGCTTGTGCCATGGGGAAGTGCAAGTTTAATGGTAACTGGATGGCTAATCCCACTTTTGCAATGTGGTTAGCACCGGTTCCGGGCAATAGCTAGAAATTATAGCTTAAATTTAATTTCAAAAGTAGCTTAAATTTGGTCAAAGTGGCCTTAAAAAAGGTCTTAAAAAGTCTTAAATTTGGCTACCTTAAACCTGCAGATACCCTGAACTACATTTACCTTGTTTTTGGGTATCAAACGCACCAAAACGCATGCATCGTCTCCGATCTAATGTTGTAATGGCGGGTACAACACATCATAAGCATAGAAACATCACCTTAAATTTGTATGACCCAACCCGCTTTAACATTGGCAGTACACGAATGTTGGTGGCAGTAATGCTAACCCCGAAACAACCGCCCAAGCTTCTGCTAACGTCCTTTTTCAGATGAGAGGAAAACAACAAAGAAGAATGTTGTGTAAGTACGTCCAGACTTTAAATGAAGGCCAAATAGATCCATAGCTCACCTACTGAGCTATCCGGATACTATACACAGAGTCAAAGAGCCATCAGGGTAAACCGGCCAATCAGCACAGAGCTCGTTAATGGTTATGTCCTGGCCGAGCTGGCATGATGAGCCAGTCTCTCTACTGCAGGGCTTTGTTATGGCCGGGGCTCCTGGTCCATGTTCAGCCTCTAAAACATTTCATGTGACATTGAATTGACATAAACCCCCTTTTACTGTCCCGCAGGAGCAGCCTCCAGGTATACCGGTCTACGAAGTGCATGCTACAGACGCTGACGCTGGGTTGAATGGAGAGGTCCGCTACGCCTTCTTGCCGACAGGAGCGGGAAACAGAGACTGGGAAAATTTCCACATTGATCCCATAACTGGGGTCATCACCACCACTGTGAAGCTGGACCGAGAAAAACAGGCCATTTATAGCGTGAGTCAACTGCTTCTTTGCAGATTCGAGATTCAAAATGATAAAATTACACATTTTAACGGTGGTAAACATGACCCCCCCCCCCCCCCCCCCAGCTTATCATTGTGGCCCGTGACCTGGGTCAGCCGGTGCCTTATGAGACCACACAACCTCTGCAGGTGGCGCTGCTGGATATTGATGATAATGAACCTGTCTTCCTCAAACCACCAGTGAGTGTTGACTTTTAATCTGAAAATAAACATCCAAGTTGTTTACATGATGTATTTCATGCTTTACTCTTGCCTGTGAACACTACAGCCTGGTGCCTTGCGTTACCAAACACTGACGGTGCGTGAGGAGTCTCCTGCAGGTACCGTGGTGGGTAACGTAAGCAGAGCTGTGGACGCAGACGAGAGGTCCAATGCCATCGTCTATTATTTCATCGCCGGTAATAAAGTCTCCATGAAACACGTCTACATGCTGCATGTTTTGAATAAAATAGAACTTTTATGTCCATTCAGATTAGCACACACTTCTTAATCCTCTAGATCAGAGAGATAATCTGCCCACTGTGTGGGACACTGGATGGTGAGATGGTGTTTCACCCTCCCCACTCTGTGCATGCCAGCTGCTGCTCACTGGGCACCTGGTTGTTACAACAACAAGCTTTATGACCTCCACCCCTCGGGGACCCTGGACCCTCACAGCACCAACCAGTTTATTGGCTGTCTGGTAACTCTACTGCAGACCCTCTGTAACCAGACCAAACTGTACTACTGCTGACACGTCAAGAAAATGGTAAATGGTAAATGGCCTGTATTTGATCTAGCGCCTTCTAGAGTCCTGGAGCCCTCCAAGGCGCTTTACAACACAAGTTATTCACACACTGGTGGCGATGAGCTACGATGTAGCCACAGCTGCCCTGGGACGCACTGACAGAGGCGAGGCTGCCGAGCACAGGCGCCACCGGTCCCTTCGACCACCACCAGCAGGCAAGGGGAGTTAAATGTCTTGCCCAAGGACACTACGACAGCGACAAACTGAGCGGGGCTCGAACCTGCAACCTTTCAATTTCGGGGCGAGCACTTGGCTCATGTGCCACCGTCGCCCCAAAGAACAGAAAGAAAAGAACAGCTCAATGCCCCAAACAGCTTTTGATAAATCGGATGAATGATACTCATCCCCAGAATCCCAGAACCAATATTAGACGTTTAACCACAAAATGGAAGCATCTTGCCATATAGATTGGCGTTCAGCTCCAAATAGCCAGTGTATGGGATACCAAGACCATTACACCAGCTCTCTGTGAATGTAGAGGCCATGTAACCGGTATCAACCAAACAAGTGACAGTAGCACCCCCATTATTATTATTACAATTGACCTTTTGCACGTGGGTCCACCATATTGGGCGGCAAAAGAATACAAAACAGTGAGCAAAATGAGTATTGAACAAAAGTAACGTCTTGTTGGTGATCTTTAGCCTGGCTGCTTCTAGTTCAAGTCCATTTCAGTTATCAGAAGAAGTAACTGAATTACAGGTGGAAGGAGCGGAAGAAAAGTGGCGACAGAGGTTGTTTTTCCAGTTTGGCCTGGTTTCAGCAGGTTCAAGTCCAGTTAACCTGTGGGATGATTGGCACATCTAGGTGGGCTCATAGAGAGCAGTATTTACAAAAGTTACGAGTTAACTAGTTTACGGACGTTAGCTTACGTTCTCCCTGCTGCTGTTCACTGGCGTAAACAAGTCGCTTGGTTGTTGAGCAGACATAGTTCAACCACCCACGCTATAGAGCTCCGGACCCCACGTGACTCTCAGTTAGTGGGCGCCATTTTGGCATGCAAAAAAGGTAAACAAACACGGATGTAACCATGAACGGGATCCGCTTGGATTTTACTTCGTCGGAGTCGAACGGTTTAACGGTTTAAGTACCTGATATGAAGTGGTCGCTGCATAAGTGAAAACCTTTACTCTCGGGATCCCACAGCTTCATTTTCGCCCGGTCACTAGCGCGTTTCATTACAATGATCCAACGTTTGCGGCGCTCCGGATCTTGGGGAATCCTGTAGATGGCTCATTCCTTATGTCGTCCGCGTCTGTTCTGCATCCTGGGGCACAACAGGAATCTACCATATTTCCCGTTTGATTGAGTTTTCTGACAATAACAAATAGTCCAGCTGCCGGCTTCTGCCTGCCAAATGGCGCCGTTTTGATTTGAACTGTTGCATGCCGGGAGAAGTGACGTCAACTCCCGGAGCTCTATACACATGCAAAACAACTCACTGGAAACCAAAACAAAATTAAACACTAACAAATTAATAATGCAGCTCATGCACAACAAATAAAAATAAATGAAAATACATAAATTATTAATAGATACCGGGCAGGCCCCCAGCCCTGAACCTCATTACCGGTGAGGTGGGCAATTATGTTCTTGCTGTTCCAGCTGTGGAGCTGGCGTGGTACACACTGATCCGGCGAGCCAGAAGTTTCTTTGATACGTTCTCAGAGCAGGGCCAGACTGCACCAGACAGGACAGCAGAGTGTCCTTGCACGCTGAGCAGCAGAAGAACAGAGACACACAGAGGCAGCGATCCACCTCACAATGCCCCTCAGTCAGGTGGCTAATGTGCAGCACCTGGCATGCACAGGGTGGGGCGGGTGAAACACCATCTCATCGCATCAAGTACTTCAAAAGCTTGAGAATAATACAACATTTTTATTCTCAAAGGAGGAAACGACGATGGAAACTTTGGCCTAAGTCTAGGAGGAGAGCTGAGGGTGCTCAAAGTTCTGGATAGGGAGATTGTTCCAGTGTACACCATCATCATCAAGGCTTCCAGCAACAAGAGCTGGACTCCTCCCAAAGGTCAGAGGTCTTTACAAGCCAAAGCCTTGAACCCAGCTCTCGACCCGAGTCTGCTGGAAGTCCGAATTGAACTGGAGGACATCGACGACCAGACGCCACGCTTCACTAAGGCTGAATACACCGCAGGTGATTCATGTTGTTGCAGGTTTGTGTGAAACCATTAGGAATCTTTCCCGTTTGCTCTTGTTCCAGGAGTTGCAGCGAATGCCAAAGTGGGATCAGATCTCATCAGAGTGCTGGCCATCGACAACGACATTGGTAACAACAGCTTGGTTCAGTATCATATCGTCACAATCCGCTACTTCCAGACCCAAAGCAACGGCAGTGAGGATGTGGGCAACGTTTTCACCATTGGTGCGGCTGCTATTCACACCCAGACTCTAACTTTAAACTATCCAGCAGCAGCTGCTAGACCAGTTTCCTTCTCTGTCCACAGGTTTGTCAGATGGAGTTATTCGCACCTATGACCTCTTCACGGCTTTCAATCCTGGCTACTTTCAGCTTGAGATTCTAGCCTGTGACCTTGCTGGACACAGTGCAACCGCCAACGTGAACATCTACATCCTCCGAGACGACCAGAGGGTCAAGATAGTCTTTAACGAGATACCTGATGTTGTTCGTAACAACAAGGAGGACTTCGTTAAGCTGCTGTCTAACATCACTGGAGCCATTGTTAACCTGGATGACATCCAGGTTGGGCTTGTGTGTGTTACTGCTTCTTCTGCTTTTTTGTTCCTGTTTTTTAATGATATTTTTTATTGGCTTTTATAATATTTAGTTCCACGTGGACAAAAAGGGCAGAGTGAGCTACGGTCAGACGGACATGCTCATCCATGTAGTCAACAACCAGACCAACACCATCCTCAGCGTTGACAGGTCTTCTAGTTTTGTGCTTTTACTACAGTTACCCAGTGTGTCATCCACTCGGTCATAATTACTTACGTACTCCGGTTATCAACGGTCCCATTTACTTGGTTTTCCAACGAATCTGCTGTGGTCTTTAGTATGAATGAATCCCTTAAGCTCTGCAGCACGAGTTTTGGTGTTAGAAGTTAAGCCTCCCGTCCACCTGACGTGAAAGCATCGCTAAACGGGCCGCGAAACATACTTCACGACGGTGTCGGTACAGGATCTGCTCGGGTGCAAGATCGGCTCGGGGTCCTTCGACTGCCGATGACGTCAAAGTACGGCAAACCCACTCGGACAAAATACACTACACATCTATACTGTTGGAAAGAATTTAGCAGTTTCGTTATTAAAATAATGTTTCTTACGACGTAAGTTTGTGTTTATAATGGTATTTGTAAAATAAAACACTATATTTTATTCATAATGTTGAACTCCTCTTTGAGCACATCCCTTGAAGGATCATAGGTATTAGCAACACCTGTGAAATTGTATTTGCAGGAAAGAAGTGTGTCCCGTTTATTGAAGTATTTTGTGTTTAGAGTTTTTGACGTCTTGTCCATGCGTAGTTCAGTTACGCTCATAGCTGCTAGCCAAAACTCTGGAGTAAAAAGTTTTCTGGCTTTACTAAAATTCCTGTCTGTACTTATTTGATTGATGGTAGTTTTACTTTCTATTAGACTCCAAATGTAATCATTTGGCACATTTCTAATTCATAATTTGTAAGAATGTAATCGGCGATATTAGCATTAGCATTCCTATGGGTTTTTCCACGTATATTAGCATTGCGCTAACCACTCGCTGCCAAATTGCAGCCTTTGCGATTAGAAAATCTCCTTTTGTCACATCGCAATTTAATTGCACATGCAGTTAATCGTTCAGCCCTAATATACATGCAGCTCTATGCTAAAAGTGTATTTTCAAAGAGGTAATGATGGATTTCTTTGTAAAAGTTGTCCATCTTTCCAACAGAAAGATTTGCCTGGACCAACGTAACGTGATTGCGTAATTCCGTAAGGTTCATGTTCAGCCAATCAACTACTTTGACGTCATCGGCAGCCGACGGACCCCGAACCGATCTTGCACCCGAGCAGATCCTGTACCGACACTGGCAGTCGGCTTTAGTGGACGGGTTCCTTTCTACCGGTGGTTAAGTGTCCCAGAAGCGAAGGGATGCCATCTTTACATTTAGAGTATTTTTTTTTATGTGATTTGCTTCCAACACTTCAAACCCCACAGTTTAGATCGGGCCAGACAGGAAGTCAAACACGAAAGCAGCGTAAAACATCTGGAAACTTTCAAAATAAAAGTTACACGCAGATAAACGTACATAGTCGATCTAAACGGAACAGAAACTGAACCGAATATCTTTTTGGATACATGCAGCGACCTCTCTCCCTGTTTTTGTGTGGACTTCTGAAATCAGGCGTGGTGTTGAAATTTTCCCGTGACTTTGCTGGGCCAGTGGCGTGGAACGCTTTCGTTTGTGTTTCGCGTCTGAAAGGCTCCCGGTTGGAAGTGAGCTTGCGGTAAAACGCAGCTATTGCGATGCACGCCGCTTTCACGTCTGGCGCAAAGGAGGCTTCACTCAGAGGGGTGGCGGGGCAGAAGAATGACTATTATGAGTTTTACTCGTTGATATGCAAACATTTCTCCTTGGACTGGCTAACAGCAACGCCGCCTTTGTTCACCCTTCTTTCTTGGGTAAAAAAAAAACAAATGCTACGTTGATGTTTTATCTCCACAAACACAAGCCTGAATGTGTTTCACCACATAGTGGAGTTGCTAATGGTTAGCTTCTACTAGCATAGATGTTCTCTGCTGCCTCCCGGCCACAAAATCAACCCAGCCTGTTGCATTCCCAAGGTGAGCGGGGCCATGAGTTGCACATTTCCCTGCGACTTAAAAGAATCTGGCTTTTGCTAACCCGATCGTTCTCCCGCCTATTTGCGTTCTGTGCCTAATGCAGGAGAGGATGGTTGAAGGAAATGTTCATGTTCAGCATAAATATGCAGCTCAGAACGTATCGCACGGTTTCTCAGAAAACAATGTCTTGTAGTGCAGTTGGTGGACCTTAGCTCTGATGTTTCTCATTCTGCAGAGTAATCCAGATGATTGACGACAACAAGGAGCAGTTGAGGAGCTTGTTCAGGACGTACAGTGTTGTGGATGTTCAGCCTGCTGTTAGTGACAAAATGCCTGACGACATCTCCACCCTACAGGTCTGCAGAGCGGCGTCCACACGATGTGATTTTGTTGTGGTGGCTTTCAGCTCTCCTTCCATTTCCCTCTTTCACAGCTGGTCATCATAATCCTGGCCGTGCTGCTGTGCTTGGCGGGAATTTTGTTTGTGACAATGAACTGGCATTACCGAAGAGTGTGAGATATTTTTGTGCTTGCACATTTCCTTTGGAGAATCAGTGTTGTAGACTCCTCTCGTTTCTCTTGCGTTGCAGACATGAGAGGAAGCTTAAAGCGATCGTTGCAGGTTCAACAGGTAGGAAGGCTGCCTCAGTGACAGACGGGGCAGTTTTTTAGAATCTGGCTCGTGTTTCCGTTATAGTTATTACCTTTTTAGTCATTGCTTCCTGAAGTGTAGGAGGGGACTGATAAACTTGTTTTTCTTACCATACAGGAAACCAGGGTCTAATGGACATCCTGGACATGCCCAACACTAATAAATACTCTTTCGAGGGGTAAGGTAACACTTAAAGAGCAAGTCACCCCCTACAAGAAACTTACTTCACTCCCACTTCATGTTTGAAAAATGCAACAAATGCTGTTGCTTGGCAGACCGAGAGGGCGGAGCCGCTAACAAATACACACACACACAGGCTCACAATGGCATTATGACATCATAATATACCAGATGACATCATAGCATACCTCTTAGCCAATAGCGGTGGCAGATTTAAATTCAAATACAGTGCAGAATTTTTCCCTGACGACGGCGCAACACTGCCAGTTTTAGGCAGAATATTTAAATTTTAACTAAGATGCACTGAAGTGCCAAATTATTGACAACACGTGTCTGCAGCACGATTAGACACTCCTTTATATAGTTTATCAGCAAAAAAAAAGTGATTTGGGGGTGACTTGCTCTTTAAGTAACGGGTTCAAGATAAAAAGCAAAGTACTTTATTTACCTGTAGTTTCTGTGATGTCATCAGAAAAACTATTATAACCTCAGAAATAATACATTGCTGTTTGTTTGTTTCCAGGCTTTTGTTACGCAAAGCTCAGTTAACTGTAGGGTGAACTTTTCTTTAGTTTGTTGCAGCCAATGAAAGCCTCCTCCATCTTATAACGTTCTGCTGTCATACAACCCAGAGCTAATCCTGTGTGGCTGGACCCGTTCTGTCGCAACCTGGAGCTAGCTGCTCAGGCCGACCACGAGGACGACCTTCCCGAGAACCTGAGTGAGATTACTGACCTGTGGAACAGTCCCGCACGCACTCATGTCAGTACCAACATACATCTTTTATATCCCCCTGAGCCATCATTGCTCATGTGGACACACTCAGAGGTGCCTCCATACCATGTGTACATTGTCTTTACAGGGCACCTTTGGTCGAGAGCCTCAAGCGAGGCCTGAGGATGATCATTACTTGAGGGCAGCCATTCAGGAGTATGACAACATTGCTAAACTGGGCCAGATTATGAGAGAAGGGCCTATTAAGGTGAGAACTCTAAAAGATACACTGGGTGTGTCTGAGGCCCTGTCCACACGTAGCCGGGGATCTGCCAAAACGTAGAAAAATATCTACGTTTTGGCCTGTCATCCACACGAAAACGGATCTTTTTAAAAACTCCGGCCAAAGTGAAGATCTGCGTTTTCTCTGTTTTGGGTGTCTGCGTGTGGACAGACAAAACCGGAGTTTTAAGGTCCGCAACGTCACTTTCCACGACTAAAAATGCTGACATCACGTGTGCGACCTGTGTTTACACTAGCCAACAGCATGGATGCCCTCAGAGCTGCGCTCGCTTTATCAATTGTCCAAGCGCTTTCTGCTTGTTTGTTTTTGCAAGCGGAATTACTGCTCCTTGCGGAAGACCACAGACGAAGGACGAGGTTAAGAACGGGGGAAGTACTGCCGCCTACAGGTCTGGCATGTCCTTAACAACGTATTTATCCGGGTACGGGTGGACAGTTTTGTTTTGAAACGAGGTGGAGTGGATGCAAGTTTTTGGAGGGCGGATATTCGTTTTCAAAAACCCCGGCTACGTGTGAACTAGGCCTAGAATCCAGAGGTTGCATCCTTCCACGTACTCAAGGCCGATTACGTCACAGCAAAGTGACAAGGCTGTCCAGATTCAAAGGACACTCAGAATCACTCTTCGAATGCATCCCCCAAATTTTCTATACGGGCCGGGTGTATCCTCATCGGTAAAGACTCTCCCAGGAGTCATTGTAATAATGGCGGCTGATGCTGGATAAGATTAGTTTTAAGTGTTTGTGTTTTATAAGCAAGCAAATAAGTATGGCGCATCCTGTAGTTCTTCATCTATTATTGCTAAGTTAGTTTTAACTTCAGATCAACACTATCGTGGTTGCACGACGAAGATATGCGCTGGAGTAGGGGCAGGAATAAATGTGAAGGCTAGCCGCTTTTTTTCTGGTCTTTGCAGTCCAGGACCCGGCCAGGAAGGGTCCTCACGTCAGTAAATGACAGAGATAGAAATTACCAAATGTACCTACTTACAAACGGCAAGAACAAATAACACTGGACTGTCCCTTTGGGACACCAGGTGTGGGCAAAGTTGCTCATTATGATTTACTGGAAATCGCGACGGTATCAAATGAGATTACCTCCGTATGTAGGACAGTGTCAACAGGAATCTCCTGTCAGAGAGTTAAATCACCGATACTTACGACTCCGCTCAGATGTGGTCGTCCTATCGATGTTCGCTCAAAGCTAGCAAACATTCAGGCTCTGAATGTTTAAGGACACTAAGCTGTTTCATGACAAATCTCAACACCCAAACCTACTTCTGTTTACAATCATTCAGACGTAAACGGTGTGAGGTGTGGGACGGTGAGTGAGTCAGGATGTGTGAGGTAGACTGTCTCCTAGATTCTGTTTGATCCCGACTGCCATCCTGTCAGGGCTCCCTGCTCAAGGTGGTCCTGGATGACTACCTGAGGCTGAAAAAGCTCCTGGCGGCGCGGCTCGTCACCGCGTCCCACAGCCAGGGGGATGAGTCATCAGTCACAGAGGTGGGCCAAGAATAATCGGGTGATCTGTTTGAATCTGCTGCTGCAGCTTTTCTGCTCGTCTCCAAGATCACGTTCTAAATTCCTGTTTCCTGTTCTGATGCAACTCCTGCCCCTTCACCACCTTGAATCTGACGTGAATGCTTCCTACTTTCTGTTTGGAATGGTTTGCCTTCAACTGTCTGGTGTGGTAATAATTCACTATTTCTAATCAGATTCTTTGTGGTGTCTGCTTCCTAAAGCTCATCCAGAGTGATCTGGACGAGGAAGAGCATCTGGGCATGGTTGGCGATCACAGCCCTCTACGCTTTAAGCACAAGCTTCCTGTGGAGTTGAAAGGGCCCGACGGTGTGCACGTGGTCCACGGCAGCACTGGCACTCTCCTGACCTCTGACCTCAACAGCCTGCCAGAGGACGACCAGCGCGCCTTGGCACGCTCTCTAGAGGGTCTCAATTCTGACGGGGGGTTGTATTCGGAGCGAAACGCCCGCACAGAGTCAGCCAAGTCCACCCCGATGCATCGCCACAAGGACGGCGACTCGCTGTCCGAGAACCCGCTGGAAGTCACAGAGTTATGACTAGCCGAGGCCTCGCTGGTCTGAGAGCAGTCGCGGCTCGTGTGTGTCTTCGTACCTCCACCGCCAACCTGGGACGAAGGGCAAGAGGAGTGAGTGCAGTCAGAGGAACTTCATCAGCCAAACTGAGCGCGTCAGCAAAACACCCTGCAACGACGACGCGCTCGCCACCGCGCTGGCTTGAGTGGAAGATGGTCACGCTACAAAGCTTCAAGAGGCTTATTCCAACGTCCTTTAGGCAACTGCAAGCCGCGCCAGCATCTTTAGAACGTCACCGAAACATCTCGGATGTTCGTTCAAAGAGCAGAGAGGGAACGAGGCGGCTCATCTTCTTTAATCCTTTCAAAGTCATGCCTGGACTGCAGACACTCACTAACACACACACACACACACACACACGTATGAGTCAGACCAGCTGGTGGCCACTGAGACGCAGAGAAGAAGAAACAATCAGAATGATGTAGAAAAAAGGTTTGTTCACAGTGGGCGAGGTGCTTAGTGTGGACGTGAAGGTCATCTTCATGTCTGGAAAACAGAATTTTATTTAGACGTAACAGATTTTCTGAGTGATGATTAAAAACGCGACGATGGGAGGCGTCCTCCTGTTTAAAGTGAAAATAAAACTCTAATCTGACGCCAGTGACGTGGGATTACGTCAATTAGGAATCAGACTTTTCTAATGACTGAAGGATTTTTTGTGGTGAAATTTAAAACGGCACAAAAAAGATGAACTGTTTTTACAAACCAAGATGGCGACGTGCCCCCCTGACTTCACACTGCCACATGGGGGGGGGGGGGGGGGGGTAAATCTCATGCTCAAAATATGGAAGTGAGGTTATTTTTAAACCAGTCGAGGTAAGGATTATTGTCGGTGTGAATATGTTGTTCTATGGTGAACGGTGTCTGTTGAGTGGTGTTTAAAAGTATTTTTTATATTCTCATTTTGTAACTTTTTCTGTTATGAGCCATGAGATGTGTGTGGGGAAACTGCTGTGGGATGATCTAATAAAAGAAATATGCAATGACCTTTGACCTCTGTCACTGAGCCAACAGTTGGTTAACACTGCCACCGAATAGTAAAGCAAAGTACCTCCCAGAGAAAATTACTCAACAGTTTTATTGTTGCCTAGTAACAGAAAAGTTGTCATCACTAAGTAGAAGAGAGCGGTGCTGCTGGTCCGCTTCATCGGCTCGTAGCGCTCCCTGACGTGCTGGATGTGGTACCAGTGATGGTCATTTTCTTCAGTGTCCTGTTCAGCTGTAGAAAGAAGATTTATTCAATTCAACCAGAACAAACCAGCAGATAGTGTGATAAAAACCACTACTGACCTCTTCAAACTTGTGGATCTGTCTGATGAAAAAGTCTCCGTAGCGCCGAGCCACTTTAGTGTCAGCGATGTGGATCATGTCCTGTAGGGAGACGCGTTTTAGACGCAGCGTGGATAAAGAAAAGCTGATTTCTACGTTTCTGCATGTATTACAAATGAATCAGATCTAAATTTATATTTAAAATCTGTTTCTTGTTTGTGTCTCTATGTACAAACGGGGGAAAAAACATTTCTAATGTAGTTCATTGGTTAATGGCTATAGCGCCTTCATGGGTTTCCACAGCCCCCCAAAGCGCTTCATAACATAATCACCCATTCACATGCTGGTAGGGAGGAGCTACAATGTAGCCACGGAAGCCATCGGCCCCTCCGACCAACACCGGCAGGCAAGGTGGGTTAAGTGTCTTGCCCAAGGACACAACAGCAGAAACCTCTCTCCGGAGCCGGCATTGAACTAGCAAGCTTTATTTCCTGTTTTTAACCAAATATGGTTTTGTCTTAATTAAGATGTTATTTCTTAGCTTAAAACTCAAAAGTTTCACATTTTCATCATAACTTCATAAACAGGGCCTTCGCCTCTTGACAGCAGAAGCAACACAAGGTGCACTAGAGGTTATATTTATACCTAGAGATGAAACGTAATGTGGTTTGATATCTAGTCTGTACAATCTGGATGCATTTAAGCTCCGAACAGAAACCTTTCAGAGACAAACGAAACCAAATCCTTCAAATCCTCCCAACTCTTCTGCATTTCTCCAGTAAACTAGAATACAGAAAACAAAACTGCTCTTCATCACCTTGTCGATGTAAAAGTCGACTTCAGAGGCGGACTGGAACTCTCCATCCAGCGCCGAGATGCCGCTGGTCCACACCAAGTTCTTCATCTTGTGTTTGAAGACGAGCAGCTGGATCCGGAACTCCTGCTCCGTCATGTCGAGGAATCCTGCCAGCTTGGCCACAGGCATGGTGGTGTAGAGCTTCAGAAAGCTGAAAGGACGAGATGAGGTTAGGTACCGGACCACAAGGACCACTCCTCTGAACGCAGTCGGTTTGTACCTTCGGATGGTGGAGAGTTGGGCCTGCTGCTGCACCTCCTCAGCGAAGACCTTCCGCTGCTGCTCGAACGGCTCTTTGTGGTAGTTGGGGTGGACATTGTCGTAGTTCGGGACCACAGGTGACAAGAACTTGGGACAGGCGAAGCTGAAGAGCTCTTCAAACACTTGCAGGTCTCTTGAGACAGAGAAGGGGACAAATGGTTGATTCTGCTGCGATAATGTTGATCTAGCATCTTAGAAAAGCAGTTTTACTGTAAATAAACGAACGAACGTGATAGTTTCCTCACCCTTTCTGCATACGAAGCATCTTGTCTCCGTACTTCTCCCTCACCTGGGTGTGGATGCTCTCATCGATACGCATGGGGTACATGGTGAGAGCGATGGCCAGGAGGCCATGCATCTGCTCGTTTTGTTTGTTGATCTAAAAATGTGGGAAAATACCTTCTGTTGGTGTATTTTTTACATTTAAAAAGAACTCAATGACCAAAAGTTTCAGCATCTTCTGATACCAACTCAGCCCCTTAGAGGTAAGTGAATGGGGCGAGTGAAAAGAAATGAACACATAGCTGGAGAGAGAGGCAAAATGATAGATTAAGGTCATTTTTTTGGGAATACTGTAATATTCTCTAATTTTGGAAAGTTTTGTATTTTCAGAGGGAAAAAGTGTCAAATTTACAAGAAGGACGTCTGGATAAGAATTTTACTTCTTCCTAAGGCAGAGGCTCCAACCTGGAGGGTCACTTCGGTTTAATCTGGGTTTATGAGCAGTGTTGCCAACTGTTTTTGACTGAAAGAAGCTGAAGTTCCCCCCACACGTCGCTAGATGTCGCCAGATGACGCCACATGCTAATTTGCATATGACGTTATCTGGTTTGCGTGATGACGTCACCGGTCTGGTAGAGTAAATCAAATAAAACCCGTGTGATTTTATTAAAAAAAATTATTGAATTTATTTTTTAATATTTTATTTACATTAAAAAAACCATAGAATACAAAACAGCAGCCTTTAAAACATCAAGGAAAGATGGCACAAAATAAATGGAAGGAATATTTATATTTTGTCTGAAGAGAAGGGAACTCTTAAACACAAAAATGTGAAATTGATAGGAATGTATGTATGATTGAATTAAAATGAATTTTCTCTTGTAGTTTTCAAGCGCCTTGAGATGTATTCTTCTGTCGTGATTCAGTGCTATATATTGACCTAAAAGATAATACAGTAATCCCTCGCTACTTCGCGGTTCGTTCATCGCGGATTCGCTGCTTCGCGGATTTTTTCTTTGGAGCATTTTTCAGGGGGAATTCGCAGATTTGCGGTATTTTTCACTGATTCGTGGTATTTTTCACTGATTCGCGGTATTTTTCACTGATTTGCGGTATTTTTCTATGCGAAATATCAAGAAATTCTTGTTTTTTTTTCATCAATTTCATCATAAAATGCACTTTTTGTAATAAAACTAAAAAAACCAAGTAAAAAAATTTTTTTCTTGAGTTTTACCCACAAAAAGAGAATGTGATCATACGATAATTCAATATAGTACTGTATGTCAGACTGGGCGGCTGGATTCGGGAGTTGAGCTTGTTGGGAGCGTGGTTTCACAGACGCGGAAGTGAGAGCGTCGGTGAAACGCCGGCTGATTTAGGAAACCCCCGAGCGTCAACGAAGTGACACGTAAATGCCGGGCTTTCCAGAAGTAAGTAAGATAACTTACTATGAGCTGATAGTTCGCTGGATTGATCGGTAGGTTGGAAACTCTTATCATGAATCTGAAGAAACGATGACTGAGAGGTGAGCTGGAAAGGCGACTTCCATTTATAGCCGCGGTTTGTGACGTAGGTGCGACGTGGAGGGAATCCCCGCGAGGGGCATGCTGGGAGTCCCTACTTCGTGGATTTTCACCTATCGCGGCCAGGTCTGGAACGCATCTACCGCGATAAACGAGGGATTACTGTATATATATATATTTTTTTTGTTTTTGGTTGGTTTTGTTGTTTTTAGTACTTGTGTGTAAAAAGAAGCAGGCCGTATTTAGTATTCAGAAACGTTACATGCAAACTGCCAATGACCTGAGGTGTTTGTCTTACAGTATTATTCTGTTTTTTATAAAAGTTTTAAATGTGCTACGTTATTGAACTCATCATAGAGTTCCAATGTTCCTTGAATGCACCACAGGTGGTGCGAGAAGCCATGTGTGAGTGCGACGCTGGTGCCAGCCAAGCTCAGCGGCCTAAATGCAGCAGGATGGCGGAAGGAGCGGTCGCCTTTAAGTAGCTCCGGTGGCTAGCTCAAATAATGGACTTGTGAAAACCCACAAAAGGTTTGATTGGCCAACGGGGGTAGCGTGATCATGCTGCACGCACATGCGCAGATCATTTTCTTTCTGATCCTCTGGAGGGAAGGACGGTCCTGTCGCTTCAGATGCATCTCTAATCTGTAGGTCAAGTCGGCTACAAAGTTGTAGTCAAAGTAGCTGAGGGGGTCAGAAATGTCGCCAGATTTGTCGCTAGGCGCTTTTTTGAAAAAAAAAAAAAAAAACAAAGTCGTTAAGGGGGTCTTAAAAGTCGGTAGAAATGGCGACAATGTCGCCAAATTGGCGACACTGTTTATGAGATTACATTTGTAAAAACTTTATTTAATATTTTATATCCCCAAAACACATCCTACTCTGTATGTGGTCCTGGTTGGGAACCACTGTAGTACGGCGTCACTTGTAATTATATTTATTAACCTGCAAAGGACTTTTTAAAAATATTAAAAAATTAGATGCCAACTTGAATTAAATGTTTAAAATGGTTTAATCAGAGCAGACGGGTTTGAAGTGTGGCCCGCTGATGCAGATCTAAACCTTCTAACATTTTTGTGTTCAGATTTTTACGGATGTCCCAAATTAGAGAACAAATTCAATCCCCTTAAAATAGTTGTAGCATGTTTGTGGCCCGTGAGGATAATTTACTACTTGGGGCCCTTGTGTTGTACAGTTTGAACTGCATGCAGATTTCTGTAGCGCTCCTGACTAGTGTTGTCAAAAAAATCGATACCTAGATATAAATCGATGCTCAAAGTGGTATCTAAATTAGATATTCCATCCCTGTGGTATCGATATTATGGACTATTATACACAGCCTTCTTCAAGTACACCGACACGCACGACAGCCAGATGCCGTAAAGCAGCCTCCGCCTCCCAGACAAACAGAAGAAGAAGACGCCGCATGGCTACATTGTAATTTCCCACGCGAGTTGTCTCCGATCCAAGTTTTGTCTGCCAAATAAATAAACAAAAACATAAACAGTGAATTTGGGAGGTGCTTCACAGCCCAACTTAATTAGCATACCAAGTCCGACACGTAGTTGTATATTCACGCTTATGTGCTTAAAGGAAACTCCCGTTTATTGCAACCCGGACTTAATTTCTAGCATGCAGTACGTTTGTTTACTCACGCTGACAACTTTGGTGCTACTTGGATTCCCCGGGGTATTTAGATCCATCGGCGAATCGCCGTCAGATATGGATATCCATATAACGGGTGCGGACGGGCACCCATGGTGCAGCCTCGAAATAAGACATTATCTGCACCAAAACATCTTCATGTCGAAAGGTTTTGTTAGGAATCATTAACGTGATTCCCCGTTCGTTTGGAGCGGGTCTGGGATTTCTAGGCGTGAACAGACTAGCCGCGGCTAATCTAACCGGCGCTTTTAATGACGTCACTGCCGTGCGCCAATCTGTTTTTATTAAGATTACCGGTAGATGTACCTTTGTCCTACTGTGGAGAAATTCATTTTCTCCCTTTATTGACCAACAGAGTTGTTCAAAAGTACAGAACAAAACATATGGCATTACATCTTATGACAAAAATGCACCTTAAACAGAGTTTAAGCAGCAAAACATCACTCTGCAAATAGTGTATATATAGTGAGACAATTCATGATTTAAAGTGTTAACTTTCGCCAGTTTTTGTATGCACGTTTTAAAAAATACTGATACTTGAAAGGTTTAAGCACTTTACACACTTAATTCTTAACATTAAATTTTTGCAATATAAATTGAGGAATGTTATTTTTTGAATAAACTTGTTCGATAAATGGGTGTTTTTGTAAATAGTATCGAAATCGAGCACAGTTTTTTTTCCAGTATCGAATCGAGTTTGAAATTTTAGTATCGTGACAACCCTACTCCTGACTGACCCAGGATCTGTTGTGTCGACTATTTCAGACATTCGGGGTTCTCCCCGGTTTAAAAGTGTTACTTTTGCGCATTCCTGATTTTACGATTTCTTTGGGGTAAATTTTAAGATTTTTCCACCGAAACACAATAATGTAAGATTATTTTTTAGATCCACCGAAGCTCTACGGCTGTACTAAAGCGATAATGCCCACAACAAACACAGCTCCTACTCACCATCTCATATTTATACGTTGACCTCTGGAACATATTTCTTGTCCTCTGGATGTAAAGAAGAATGTTGGCGAAAACGCGGATGGCGTCCTGGTAGCGTCGCATCATCAGGTACGCAAACCCCACGTAGTAATAGGTGGTGATCTGGCACTCGGGTACACGCGAGTACATACTCTACGAGACAGGATGCCACAAGGGTTTACCAGGCAGGATCATCACCGGTGAGTCATTAACCAGAGGGCGCTGATTAGAGGTTACCTTCTTGTTGAGCTCAATGTTCTCCAGGACTTTGATGGCCTGGTAATAATCCCCGAGCAGAGAGTGGAGCCTCAACAGTCCAACCAAACTGAAATAACCCAACATCTTGTACAAGGAGTGTCGTCCATATTCTCCAGCCACGCTCTCTGGGTCTCCTGCATCCCAACAACAGATCACACGTTGACAGCATTTCATCATTTTTTAACAATTCCAATTCATTTTCAGATTTCACTGAAAAAATCAGGTTATTTAAATCCTCGTTAACTCGTTCGCTGCCAGCGTTTCTCACCGTGTTACCCCCAAACTCCACTACCTCCGCTCCGCTCCGACACGAACGACGGAGCAAAATCGGTCCCGTTGTAGTCAATCAGAGCAATTCCACTACTGCGGCCGTTAGGGCTGTCGCGGTAACCGCAAAAATGAAATATCGCGATATGAAGAAGCCCACCGCGCTGCATCATGGGCCACCGCGATTACTGAACTTGGTTCAACTCAATGATGCATGTTGAGAAGGATGGCTGCACTGGTATCAAAACGAAACGTTACTTCGCTCCTGTGGGAGCGCTTTGGTTTTCAGTACGTCAGCTGCTGCGCAGCCAGAGTCCTTGGCCGAGACAGAGCTGCCACCAGCGGCAAATAAATAAATAAACAAACGCTCGGAGACCTGCTGAAGTCCCGGACAAGCACTGCTTCTGCAGCCGTCCCAAAGAGAGTTTGAGCCGAGCTGGAGCTCACTCGCTACCTGCAGGAGGAATGCATCCACCCTAAAGAAACCCCCCTGACATGGTGGAGCAACAACCGGGAGAGATTCCCTTTGCTCGCCAGAGTCGCACGCAAGTACGTGTGCGTTAGTGCAACGAGCGCACCATCCGAGAGGCTTTTCAGTGTTGCTGCAAATGTTGCCACCCCTCTCAGATCCTCTCTCAAACCGTAGTTAACATGCTGGTTTTCCTTGTGGGTAACAAGGACGTGACCGAGCTATAAATCACCGTCATTCGTGTGTGTGAAAGTGAAATGATAGTGCGCCCGCCCCCCGGCGCGCGCGCGCCCGGTACATGTAATTTTTTATGCTTGATTTTAAACAACTAAACAAAATGGGGACTTGTTTCTTATTTGTTAGATGCTTCAGCCAAATTTGCATTTAAAAGTTTAACCTCCTGAATTTTGTTGTTTTTAAGTTCAGTCGGACTCCGACTGTCGGAGAAACAAACGTTACTGCGATCTGTGTTGTTACTGCCCTTTGATCTGCATTCAGTAAAGTGTTATTAAAGAAGGCACGGCAATTTTTAACCTTTTTTAAATGTGTAAACATTATGTTTAGATAGTACTGCAATAAAAAAGTGCTGCAATAATATCGCACACCGCAATATTAAGCCACCCTGAATCACCGCAGGGGGAATTCCTCAACCGCGACAGCCCTAGCGGCCGTGCTCCGACCGTGCTCCGGCAGTGCGCCGCCCTCTGTTCCGCCATCCGGCAAAAATAGAATCGATCCTATTTTCGCCGGACGCCGGAGCACCTCCGCAGTAAATGGACAAAAATCACAACCGCCGAACAGGAAAAGGAGCAAGCACAACTTCCGTTTTTCACAATAAATCGATAAACAAAAGGCGTTTTTTGTTTCATATGCACAGGTTTAACAACTTTTAACAACTATCAATGGCGGCTGAAGTTTAAATGCACAAAAGTAAGCCATAAATACAGTTTCCAATATCAAAGTAGTCACCCTTTGTTGATCCAAACATTGCTGATGTCTCAACACAAATGATGGGCAGATTAAACAGTTCATGTCGATGCTTCTCCCACACAACGGGTGTTTGGATCTAACTTCTGCGTTTATTGCTCGGACTGTATCGCAAGATCTCGAAAATCCCGCGCATGCTTGTCTCCGCACCGGAGCGGAGCCGTTGTAGAGCGGGTACCAGTAAAAATCGAGTTCGGAAGCGAGCGGCTGCGGAAGGCGGGGGCGGACCGGAGCGGAGGTAGTGGAATTTGGGGGTTACTGTTTTTTTAAGAGTGACAGAACGTTGCGCGCTAGCATGATGTCGACGCCAAAACAACCCAAACAAAGCGGAGACTCACCTCTTACATCAGGAAGAATCCGCGCGTTTCGAGCGTTATCCATTCGTTCATAATCCGTTGTTGAATTGTGATCGGCAGACGCTTTTCCGGTTCGCGCCTCACTTTTTTTTAAAGCAGCGGCCCAAAACGATCTCCTAACACATGGATGTTCTGCTTCCTGATCACGTGACGTGTGACGTACGCGGTTGAAGATCAGCTTTAGAGCGGAGATGTTTGTTCTCACGGTTCGGGGGCTCGTCCGACATCCACACAGTAAAAACATGCAAATGATGACTTTAGTCGTCATTGGCAGTGAATGAGTTAAAGGCTCTTTACCTCCACTGGTGTAGACCTCAAGCTGACGGTTGATGTTGCTCTTATCCACCAGGGAGTGGAGAACGTTGAGGACACTGTGGACGTTCCAGATCTTTGGGTTGTTCCTCAAGAACTCAATTTCCTCCTCAGACTTCTTGGCCGTCTTACAGCGGTACTGGCTGAAGGACTGGAACTGTGAAAGGAATAAACAGAATTCCCATTTTAGTCACCACCACGTGTCTGTACTTCCCGTGGGGTTGCTGGGTGGAAACGGGAGACGAGCTGAATATGCCCGACAGACTCGTTCTCCGTCTGTTCCACACAGAGGACGAGTCAGGATACTCGAGGCAGAGAGCACCATGAGGGGCGGGACTAGCCAGCTCATAAATAACCAATCAGGAAAAAGGCAGAAATGACGACCGCATCATGTGACGCTGTAGCTTTTTAGCTGTAGTCAAAGATGGCGTCCGGCGACAGCGCAAACATTTCTTACGAAAGGCTTTTAGTGCTTCTACTCGTGGTTTCGAAGACAAGTCCAGGTCATTTAGAACAGAGCAAAGAGCCGCAGCAAGCTCTGCTTCAGACGCCATCTTCGTTGTTTACGAGAAAATGAACGTTGGGGTGTGTGACGTGCGCTGGCTCGGTTAGAACTTGCAGGAGGTGGGGTTATCTGAATGGGAGCCTGGCTGGCCGGGCTATAAAAAATATCGATGCATGTCAGAAAACACTGGAACCAAACTGAATAAAATGTTCTAAACTTATGTGACTCGTGTTGGGAAAATGAATATCCTGAAAGAGACCTGGTAGATGAACTCATCGATGATGTCCCAGAGCCACTGGTTTGGGAGTTCCAAGGGGGCGGGGCCATCAGCATCTGTTTGCAATCAAATTTTCTCATAAAACCGACGTGTCAAGAAATAATTTACACAATTGGAACAAAGGAGGAGAGAGAATGGACGCACTGAGGATGTAGTTGAACAGGTTGCAGTAGTTGTAGTACGACTCGAACCTCTGCTCCAAAGTGGGTCCTCCCTGGTGACAAACACAAAACGTTTTTACTACAAAACGCAAAAATCGCTCCACATTTCAGCCGATAGGAAGAGTGCCAGAGGTCTGAGTTAAGGATTTACTCACGCTGACTTTAGCATAGATGTGTCTGTAATAGAGTTCCTTATAGAGGATCAGGAACACAGCATCTGTTCAAATAAAATTACATTCAGCATTTTTTATGATGAGCCAGAACAAGATGATTTCATTCATTAATGATAATGACCCGCACTGTAGCGCCTTTCAGAGTCGGAGGACTCCAAAGTGCTTTACACTACAGTGCATCATTCATACGTTCACACGCTGGAGGGGATGAGCTACGATGTAGCCACAGCTGCCCTGGGGCGCGCTGAGAGAGGCGAGGCTGCCGAGCACTGGCGCCACCGCGCCCTCCAACCACCACCAGCAGGTAGGGCCGCTCAATTAATCGAATTTTAATCACGATTACGATCAGAGTTTAGAACGATTATAAAAACAAAACAAGCCGGTTATTTGCTCCTCCCACTTGCGCTGCCCTGAGTTGCAAATGAAGCGCTCCTCCCACAGTGATGCCAACTTAGCGACTTTGACGCTATTTCCAACAGCTTCTCAGACCCCCTTCTTGACTTTTTAAATCCTAAAAGTACCTAGCGAACACGTCAGAAACATCTCTGGTAACCCTTAGCTACTTTCTGGATAACTGTCGTCGACATTTCCTGCAGGTTAGCTAAACACTCCACCTGCGCTCCGGACCGTTCTTCAGGACATTAGGAAAGGGATTGATGTAGTGATGTGTCGGTTGCTAAAGAAACAGCTCTCAGAGCCGGTGTTCTGAGAATTTCTCCTACCCGGTAAAACTTCCTACCCGTTGTTACTGAGCATGTGCGCGCATGCGCACAACACAAAAGGGGAATGCTACTCCGCTGTCATATTTGCAGGAAAATACATTCCTTTGGTTAGGGTTAGGGATAGGGTTTGTGTCATGTAAAACAACGTAAAATTCTACTACGGGTAGGACGTTTTGCCAAAGTAGGACGCTTTCTCAGAACACCGGCTCCCTGTTGGAGTAACCAGAGTGAGTGACACACACACCGTACCTGCGGGCTCGTGAGCTGCTAAAAACGGCTAAATGTGCGCGTGCGGCGTGCTAAACACACGTGCAGCTTGCCCCGATTGCTGAGAAACCGGGTTGGGGGGTGGGGGTGCAGCTGTGGTTGGGAAAATTATTACATTAACTGATGGACCTGTAAATAAATAGTTTATAAATAAGGTAGAAATAAGTTCCTCACGCTGATAACTAATAACTAATCTCTCTGAGGACACGGTGCTAGTGCACGCTCCTACAGCACCTTGACATGACTCAATAAATGTTATGCAACATTTTGTGAACAACAATTTATTTGTATTTATTTGTTATAAATGCCACTGTATAATTCTTGCTGTCAGTATTTGGGTCTGTACTGGTTAGACTTAAATGAGTTAAACCAAGGTCTAGGGCTGTAGCGACGCATCGATGACGTCGACGGCTCGATTCTAAAAATTTGTCGACGTCAGATGCGGAAGTCGACGCACCGCGCCCACTTGTTGCATCCCCAGGAGTTTGTAAATAGAGGAGGAATCTGCCTGTTTTTCCTCTAGTTCGCCCTCTTCTCCGCCTTCACCAACATCTCCGCCAAATACCGAAGACCCGGAATAACGTCCGTCCACTACTAGATTATTTTCCTGTTTTGCCCGCCTTCGTCTCCCGGCAACGGACAACAACTTCCGGGGTCAGATGCGCTGCTTCGTCTCTACCGCAGATGTAGAACATCACCGGGAGCGTTTCTCCCTTCATTAAGGAGCTTCTTTCAGACATGAGGAGAGCTGTTTTGGTGGTAGCAGTCTCTCCTCCGTGCTGGTCTGTTTGCTGCTGGGTGTTTTTGGTTTATTTAAACTTGGTAACTTGAACTTAACGTTGGTAAAGCTACTGTTAGCATCTTCGCTAACAGCTTCTTGCGTTTGGATAAGCTGTTACGTTTTGGTTTAGAGTTAATCTTTTTTGTGGTGCAGATCTCCCTTTTATTACATTTAGAGTGTTGTGGGTTTTCGGTTTAGTTTAAAATATCATCTTGAGTTTGGTTTAACCGCCCAGTTTAGAGTTTGGACCCCTACTTATTTGTACTTTGTTTTAATTCCCCTCAGGCAGAATTAGTTTTATTATTCCCAACCTGTGGATGGAAAGATTTATGATTTTTGTTGTTGTAAATAAACCTGATCATCATTTTAACTTTTAAATCCCGTTATTGTCCCTTCCTTTTTGCACACGAGCCAAACTCCCCAGGAAGGGTCGTAACACCACTCGCCTCACGCACATAAGTGACCAAAACAAAGCAGCATGGAGACACTCCGTCTTCTACCACCTCTCAGGCAGCAGCCTGCACTCCCAAGTTCTACACGTCACCAGAACATAACCAACCGCAACACAATAAAAGCAGTGTTATACAAAATGGAAGGCCTGTAGTGTTTATTCTCTTACAGTAACAATTTATCACTTATTTTGAGGAATTTATTTGAGATTTTCTGGTTTTTGTTAATTGTGCAATAGAAAAATAATCATTAGATTAATTTTCTAAATAGTCATTAGAATAGTCGACTATTCGATAAAATAATCGTCAGAATAATCGTTTTAAAAATAATCGTTTACCCCCAGCCCTACCAAGGTCTATAGCTCTTGGGTCATAGACTATGAGCTATAAGTATATTGGTCTTTTTATACTGGGAACCAGGAGTTCTCTTTCTTAACATTCGTTTCGATGTCTCACTATGGGATACGCCCCTCCGCGGATTCCTCAGAAGCACTTATCTCAATACGCCAATCCTGATTGGCCAGTGACCGTGACGTACGCGTCCCCATGCTACTATAAGTAGCAAGCGTCCCAACGCACGCACTATTCAATCACCTCTTCTCGCTTCGGTGGTCGCTTATCTCTGAGGTAAGTTAGCTCAACTGTTCACAGACGGAGCCTTCTAATATTCTCTCCGTCGCCGAACGTTAACTTACCGTCCTTCTGTCCTGACCTTCACCATAGGTTCGGGGCATAACGAGCAGCTTCACACTCCAGTGCACCTGTTCGCTCTCTGCTAACACACCAGTTAGCCAACATGGAAGCCGCTCCTCCCACCAGAGGAGTCGATGGCTCAGGAGCTCGCCTCTGTACCCGTGGGAACAAAATCTCAAGCAAAGACCCGCACAAGGTCTGCTCGAGCTGCCTCGGGCTGGAACACGCCCAGCTGGCATTGGAAGTCCCCGGGTCATGTGAGAACTGTGCCTGCTTCACCCTGAAGAGCCTTCGCCGGCGGCTAGCGCGCCAAGCTAGCCTGTCGGGGAAGGACCCTTGCCTGCCGGCCCCTGGGCCACCGCCTGGGGACGCCAGCGAACATGCCCTCCCGGAGCCGGAACCGTGTGCCGAACTCAGCTGGGGCTCACAGCTCGAACTGGCCGGTCCGAGCCACCCCGTCGAGGACGTGTTGGAGTTGGACTACGGAGACGACGAGGACACCTCGGAACTCCTCATTTCAGAGGAGGACGAGGATGACGACGTCTTTCTCCCCGTCGCTCAGGCCTCCATGCCTAGCTTTCCGTCCTCTCCCAGGGATGGAGCGGCTTCTCCGGCCGCCCACCTGGACATGCAGTCAGTCTGCCGACGCGCTGCGACCAGGCTCAACATCCCTTGGCCCACCGTGGTCACTGAGGCTGTCAGGTCCCGCTACGAGGGTAAGAAGCTGCCTCAGGCCACAAGGGCGGCAAAGCCCCTCCTTCCCGCCTTCCCGGAGCTTCTCCAAGAAGTGAGGTCCTCCTGGGACAAACACCCTTTCAGCTCAAGGTCTCCGGTCCAAGGAGCCTCCTCGCTGGACTTCGAGGGGATGGAGAGGGCTGGCATGCTTCGCATGCCGCCGATGGAACCGCTGGTTGCAGCCCACCTGCACCCACGACTCTCGGCAACTTCCTCCAGGCCTCCCGCTCTCCCTGCAAAGGCGGACCGCTTCCAGTCGGCGCTGAACGAGAGGGCGTACAAGGCTGCCGCCATCTCGGTCCGAGCTTTGAATGTCTCCTCCATGCTCTCAGCGTACCAAGCCGAGCTCTGTGAGGACATGAATACGAAGCCGGACCCGGAGGTGTGGGAGGAAATCACCGTACTGACCGACATCTGCCTGCGGGTGCAGCGCTGCGCGGTCCAGGCTACGGCGAAAGCTATGGGCATGATGGTGCTTCAGGAACGTGCACGTTGGCTGAACCTCACCAACCTCTCTGATAGAGAGAAGGAGGACATTTTGGACATGCCAATCGTGCCTGAAGGCATTTTCGGCTCTGCCCTGGCATCGATGCAGCAACGGTGTGAGGCCAAAAAGAAGGAGGATGAAGCCCTTCATCTCTGCCTTCCCCGTAAGCCTTCACCGGCACTGCCGGCTCGGCCGAACCTTCCTCAGGCAATACCCCGAGCCCAGCCTCAGTTCCGGATCCCAAAGCGCCCGAAGCCTCAAGCCGTCCAACCAGCTCCCTCGGGCTCAGCGCCTCGACCAGTGTGGCCTCAGCGATCCGGCAACCAAGCTGCTCCGCCGCCGGGACAATCCACCCGACCCGGCGGTCAGCAGGTGAGGAAGAAGAAGAGGGCAGCCTGACGGAGTTCTTTCCCTCCCGACGCTGCAGCTGGCAGTTCCCCGTTCGCCAGCCCCTCCTGTTCAACGTTGCCATGGTGCTTTCTCCCCCCCTCACGGAACCCCTCCGGCAGTGTCCCCGAGCGGTCCAGGGTGGGGCCAGGACGTGCAGCCGGCTGTGCCGGATCAGAACACACGTCACAAGCACTCAGATTGTTGTTTTTCACAAACATGTCACGCTCAAGGAGCATTAAAACGTTCGCTGCCGCATCCAGACAAAATGTCAAGGGCGCAGCAAAAATCAATAAAAATGTTACCCATGAGCGGTCCCAGGCGGGGTCGGCCCCTGGCGGACTTTCTAGCCAGCCACGGGTCGTCCCCGTACACCTGGGCCGTCAAAGCACAAAGCCCCCGCGCATGCGCAGTGGTTGCCACGAGCACTGCTGCCCCACAACCTCTGGGGGGAGCTGGTGCTCCGTGTGTCACGGCTGTGTCACCGCTCTCAACTCACATGGAGGAATGGACAGCGGTTTCTGCTTCACATTGGGTGATAAGAACAATTTCGAGGGGTTACAGGCTCCAATTCGCCTCAGTTCCTCCTCGATTCTCCGGCGTAGTGTTCTCCCACGCCCAGGGGTCGTCAGCTCACATCCTTCAGGGAGAAATCTCCTCCCTGCTGGAGAAGGGAGCGATATGCATTGTGCCTCCCGATCGGTCTCAGAGCGGTTTCTACTCCAGGTACTTCCTGGTCCCGAAACGGGGAGGGACCGGGATTCGCCCGATCCTGGATCTGAGGGCCCTGAACCGATGCCTCAGAAAGTACAGATTCAAAATGCTCACGCTCTCATCCCTTTTGCGTCTGATTCACCAGAACGACTGGTTCACCTCAATCGACCTGAGGGACGCATACTTTCATATTCCCGTGTACCCTCCACACAGGAAATTTCTGAGGTTTGCCTTTCAGGGAGTGTGTTACGAGTACACCGTGCTCCCATTCGGCCTCTCGCTGAGCCCGAGGGTGTTTGTCAGGTGTACGGAGGCGGCGATCGCCCCTCTGAGAGGGAGGGGCATTCGACTGGCCACATATTTAGACGACTGGCTCCTGCTGGCACGGTCCAGAGAGGAGGCAGCGTCAAACACGCTGGTTGTGATCCGTCACTTGTGTGGTCTGGGTTTCAGAATAAACTGGCAGAAAAGCGCTTTACTCCCCTCCCAGAAAATAACCTTTCTAGGTCTGAATCTGGACTCAGGGGCGTTCACGGCCCGTCTCTCGACACCGCGCGTGGACGCGCTCTCGCTCTGCCTGGCGCGCTTCCGCCTACACAGTTCGGTGCGGTTTGCGTTATGCCTCAGGCTGTTGGGTCTCATGGCGTCGGCTATTTCAGTGGTACCACTCGGCCGTCTACACATGAGAGATTTTCAACGCTGGGTGGCTTCTCTGGGTCTCTCTCCAGTGCGCCACAGAGCGCGCAGGGTGACGGTCTCTGCAGCGTGCGTCGCGGCGCTCCGCTGTTGGCGTCACCCCTCCCTCTTGGCACAAGGGGTGCCTTTGGGGTTGGTTCTCGTGAGGAAAGTGGTCACGACAGATGCGAGCCTGTCAGGTTGGGGGGGGCTCCTGGAGGGTCGCTCTGTCAGGGGTGTGTGGAGCAGAGAGCTCTGGGGGACACACATAAATTATCTGGAACTCCTCGCGGTCTTTCTGGCCCTGAGGCGCTTCCTGCCTTTTCTGTCCGGCCATCATGTCCTAGTGAGAACAGACAACACCACGACTGTGGCATATATAAACCGCCAGGGGGGGCTGCGCTCCATGCGGTTACACACACTGGCACGCAGACTGATCCTATGGTGCAGCAGGCATCTCCTCTCAATCAGAGCCACCCACGTCCCGGGTGTTCTGAATCGGGGGGCGGATCTGTTGTCCAGAGGGACACCCCTGTACGGGGATTGGAGCCTGCATCCAGCAGTGGTGGAACAGATTTGGATCCGGTTCGGCACAGCCGTAGTGGATCTTTTTGCCTCCAAGGAGAATGCTCAGTGTCCTCTGTTCTTCTCCCTGCGCGACCGAGACGCTCCACTCGGCGTGGACGCGCTGGCGCACGACTGGCCACGGGGTCTGCTTTACGCTTTTCCCCCAGTGGCCCTGATACCATCCACCTTGCTGAGGGTACGAACCCAGCGCCACACTCTCATTCTGGTGGCCCCATTCTGGCCAGCCATGCATTGGGTGGCGGACATTTTCCAGCTCCTGGAGGGCCAACCTTGGAAACTGCCGCTTCGCAGGGACCTGGTGTCCCAAGCGGGAGGCTCGATCTTCCACCCTCATCCAGAACGGCTGGCCCTGTGGGCCTGGCCCCTGAGGGGTGCGGACTAGTGTCAGCAGAGCTGCCCCAGGCAGTCATTCGAACCATTCAGAATGCTAGGGCCCCCTCCACTAGGTCCCTATATGACTGTAAATGGAGGGTGTTTGAAGCCTGGTGTCAGGGCAGGGAGGTCTCACCCTTCCAATGCCCGGTGAATGTCATTCTGTCTTTCCTGCAAGACTTGTTGGATGGGAAGAAGGCTTTCTCCACCATTAAAGTGTACCTAGCAGCCATTTCCGCCCGACACTTGGGTTTTGGGAAGAAATTGGCAGGTCAACACCCCCGGGTGTGTAGCTTCATGAAGGGCGCGCGCAGGCTTCTCCCTGTGTCTCGACCCCTGGTGCCCTCATGGGATCTGTCCTTGGTGCTGTCGGCCCTCTCCGGGCCTCCATTTGAGCCTATGGACGGCCTGGACCTTAAGATCCTGTCTCTTAAGGTGGTGCTACTCCTGGCTTTGGTATCTGCAAAGCGAGTTAGTGACTTACAGGCTCTCTCTGTGCACCCATCCTGCACCCAGTTTGCACCAGGTGACATGAAGGTGTCCTTGAAGCCCAACCCTGCCTTTGTGCCTAAGGTGGTGGGCTCCTTTTCTCCTATTATCCTCACAGCTTTCTACCCACCGCCCTTCTCCTCTCCTGAGGAGGAGCGGTGGCACAAGCTGTGTCCGATTCGCGCGCTCAAGGAGTATGTGAATCGGACAAAGAACCTTCGCAGGGGGGACCAGCTTTTTGTGTCATGGGGTGGGCCTCGTAAGGGGAAACCCGTCACAAAGCAGAGGCTTTCCCACTGGATTGTGGAGGCTATTTCTATGGCTTACTCCTGTCAGGGCATTCAGGCACCTGTTGGGCTCAGGGCCCATTCTACTAGGGGCCTGTCTGCTTCTTGGGCCCTTTTTCGGGGGCTGTCAATCCAGGAGATTTGTGCTGCAGCAAGTTGGGCTTCTCCACTTGCATTTGCACGCTTCTATAAGCTTGATGTTTCGGTCCCTGCAATGACTCACACGATTCTGAGTGTGGGGTCTTTGGCGGGCCAAGACGTATCCCTGTAGGTTGGTGATCGCTGGATAAGCTGTCTGGCAATACGGGAGTCTCCATATCCCATAGTGAGACATCGAAACGAATGTTAAGAAAGAGAACTTTAGGTTACTGTCGTAACCCCGGTTCTCTGAGTAACATGAGTGAGATGTCTCACCAGACAACCCTTCTTGCTGGGCGAAGCGAGAAGAGGTGTTTATCTTGAATAGTGCGTGCGTTAGGACGCTTGCTACTTATAGTAGCATGGGGACGCGTACGTCACGGTCACTGGCCAATCAGGATTGGCGTATTGAGATAAGTGCTTCTGAGGAATCCGCGGAGGGGCGTATCCCATAGTGAGACATCTCACTCATGTTACTCAGAGAACCGGGGTTACGACAGTAACCTAAAGTTATTTTAGTGATCATCTTGTTTCTTATTTATTTTTGTCCTGATTGTGCCCTGAGCAGTTTTATGACTGAATAAAAACAAATAAAATCAACATAAATTGAAAAATCGTCCTAAATAATCGAGATCTCAATTTCAGTCACCATAATCGTGATTATTGTTTTTGCCATAATCGAGCAGCTCTACCAGCAGGCAAGGTGGGTTAAGTGTTTTGCTCAAGGACACAACAGAAGAATTCTCTGTCCAGAGCCGGCATCAAACCTGCAACCTTTGGATTACTGGACAACCCGCTCAACCTCCTGAGCTACTGCTGCCCCTTAGCACATTAGTGGACCAGAGTAATGCGGGTCATCATATAACAGATGTCGGAGCATCATCATCATCATCATTAGAAATAAAGAAAACAATCTTTTATGTAGTGCCTCTGAAGCTAAAAATCACGAGGTGCTTCACAAAACAAATTTAAAAGATTTCAAAACATTTAAAATATGTTTAAAATGAGAAAACTGTTAGGTCCCTGTATGACCGGTGTCAGAGCTTAGTCCGCATCGTCGGCAGTAAGTCGGGCTCGTTCCCAGTGAGAGTTGGACTCCGCCAAGGCTGCCCTTTGTCACGATTCTGTTCATAACCTTTATGGACAGGATTTCTAGGCGGAGCCAAGGTGTGGAGGACATCCGTTTTGGTGGCCTGAGGATCAGGTCTCTGCTTTTGCAGATGATGTGGTCCTGTTGGCTTCATCAGAACGTGATCTTCAGCTTTCGCTGGAGCGGTTCGCAGCCGAGTGTGAAGCAGCTGGGATGAGAATCAGCTCCTCTAAATCTGAGACCATGGTCTTGATTCGGAAAAGGGTAGAATGCCTTCTCCGGGTCAGGGATGAGGTCCTGTCCCAAGTGGAGGAGTTTAAGTATCTCGGGGTCTTGTTCACGAGTGAGGGAAAACTGGAGCGTGAGATCGATAGGCGGATTGGTGCTGCGTCTGCAGTGACGCGGGCGTTGTACCGGTCTGTCGTGGTGAAGAGAGTCAGAAGGCGAAGCTCTCGATTTACCGGTGGATCTACGTTCCTACCCTCACCTATGGTCATGAGCTTTGGGTAGTGACCGAAAGAAGGAGATCACGGATACAAGCGGGCAAAATAAGTTTTCTCCGAAGAGTGGCTGGGCTCTCCCTTAGAGATAGGGTGAGAAGCTCGGTCATCCGGGAGGGGCTCGGAGTAGACCCGCTGCTCCTCCACATTGAGAGGAGCCAGTTGAGGTGGCTCGGGCATCTGGTCGGGATGCCTCTCTGGTGAGGTTTTCCCGGCACGTCCAACCGGGAGAAGACCTAAAGGTAGACCCAGGACACGGTGGAGGGACCAACCCTGCTTCTTAAAGGAGACCACTGATCTCAGGCTCAGGGGGAGAGAGTTCCAGAGTCTGGGGGCCACAGCAGCAGATGATCTGTCACCTTTGGTCTTTAGCCTGGTGCTGCACAACCAGTAGGCTTTGGTCACACTAGTGAGATTTATAGGCAAACTTTTTAACAGTTTAGTAAAATGTTCTGAAACATTTTTGTGCTTTTTGGTAGATATAAAAACGTGGCTAAAATCATAAATTTGGATTTTAGACAAAGTAAAGGAAAATATTTTGAATTTTAAATGGGTGGACAAAAGTGAATAAAGTTTTTACAAATAAGTATTTATGGAAAAGCAAAAGGGAGCCTAAGTCGTTCGCTCTTCCTTCTTCCATCTCAGGAACGTTGCTAAGCTGAGTCCCATTCTGTCCCGCTCTGAACTTGAGACAGTTCTCCACACCTTCATCTCCTCACACTTAGACTACTGTAACTCTCTTTTCACATGTCTGAGCAGAACCTCCCTGAACCGTCTACAGGTGGTTCAGAACGCCTGTGCTCGGCTTCTGACCAAGTCCTCCAAACACACCCACATCACCCCGCTTCTCCTCCAGCTTCACTGGCTGCCAGTCAACTTCAGGGTTCATTTCAAGATCCTGGTTCTGGTCTATAGGGCCTTACATGGACAAGCACCATCTTACATTGGTGATCTTCTTAGTCCCTACACCCCCAGCAGGTCCCTGAGGTCCAGTGATCAAAGCCTACTGGTTGTGCAGCGCCAGGCTAAAGGTCAAAGGTGACAGATCATCTGCTGCTGTGACCCCCAGACTCTGGACCTCTCTCCCCCTGAGCCTGAGATCAGTGGACTCAGTGGTCTCCTTTAAAAAGCAGCTGAAGACTCACTTGTTCAAGCTGGCTTTTGTATGACCTTCTTCACCTCTCTCTCTTTATTCTGCTCTCCCCACCTATTCCACCTTCCTCAGGATCCACTGATTTCCCTCTTTCCAGTTCACTCTCTCTCTTTCTTAACATTTTTTAAAATCACAATTGTCTATTTTTGCTCATTTTAAATACATTTTTAAACATTTTCTAAATGCTTTTTTATATTTTTACATTTTTTGTTTTTGTGAAGCGCCTCGTGATTTTTATCTTGAGAGGCGCTTTAGAAATGATATTTTCTTCTTCTTCTAAGTCACGCCCATCTACTTCCGGACCACGGGCCCCCACTAGAACGAAAAAATGAATGCAAGTCAACGGGGCTAAAAACGCTATTTTCTAATTCTGCTTGTTTTGTGCCATGGATTTCACAGATGAAGTCTGTGAATTTAAAGATGCATTTTAATACCAAGAATGTGCTTATTTTCATTAGGGGGGGGGGGGGGGGGGCACTATTTTAGGTTTTGTGTGAAAATATATCCAGGAGTACAAATGCACATCACGAAAGTGACGTCATCGAACCAGACACGGAGAAAACTGAGAAAATGGCTGTAAGTATAGCGACAGGGTATCTGCAGGTTTAAAGGAGCCAAATTTAAGACTTTTTAAGACCTTTTTTAAGGCCACTTTGACCAAATTTAAGCTATTTTTAAAATTAAATTTAAGCTATAATTCCCAGCTATTGCCTGGAACCGGTGCTAACCACGTCGCAAACGTGGGATTAGCCATCCAGTTACCATTAAACTTGCACGTCCCCATGGCGCAAGCTCCCACTAACTTAACCAGCTTCTGTGCTCATCTAAAAATAGCCCCCTTTCACAACCAGCTGAATGTGTACGGTTCCGCTTACGCCAACATCGTACACAAAAAATGCTGAACACTAACTAGAAATTCACGAAAATTTAATAGAAATAAAATAATTTTGTTTATTGGGTCTTTGGTCATTTAAGACCTTTGGAAACGGGATTTAATGATTATTTGTCATTTTTAAGGATTTTTAAGGCCTTAAATTTGGAAAAGCAAATTTAAGACTTTTTAAGACGTTTTAAGGACCCGCGGCTACCCTGAGCGAACTTCTAACCCTTTCTTCAGGAGGAAACAACCACCATAAATCTGGCCATGAGGTAAGTAGCAACTACGCTAGGGGGGAGAAGAGATTCTGTGGTGACGTCACACATGCGACATGCCACATACGTGTCTGGTGTGTAGTCATGCTAATTACTAACTTTTACAAGCTGATAAGTGGATTAGAAAATAACTTTTAGTCCCATTTACTTGCATTTATTTTGTAGTTTTTCCAGGGACCCATGAGCCGACCGGAAAGGGAGGAGACTTAGGCTCCCTATTAGTAAAACATAAAAACAACACACTCACCGTTGCCAACGAGCGTTGCAATGCCATCAGCCTCCGGCCAAGGAGAAGTCTTGAAGAAACGGTCAGTTAGCTTGTTCCAGCTGATAGGAAATGAGATCAAAATAAAATGATAATCAGGATTCGTGTGGACATAAATGCTCTGGTCCTGCTAAAACCAAATAAAACACACCATCACATTTCCAACACACCTGTTTTCATACACATCCTGGATCTCGTAGATCTTTTGCTCTATGCTCTCGCTGGACACACGGTTGGACTGCAGCTCATAAACTTTCTGGTCGATCAGGTCGGAGACGGTTTTGTGGAAATACTGCAGGAAGTTCTTGATCACCTCTGGGATGACATGGTAGGTCTGCTGCTCATACTGCCTCTCATAGGCCAGGTCTGCTTTTGGGTCACCTGCAAGAAAAGTAAAACTTAACACATTTTTACCTGAAAGGCCCTTAAGGTCTGGACAACAGTTTACTTACTACCAGTGCATGAATTAAAATGCTTAACTTTGGGGAACAAATTGCCATAAGGCACGTTTAAAGGCGTGCATACTTACCGGTGTGCAGATCATAGTCGTTTGAAAAGGAGTATGGATCATACTGGAAACAAATAAAATATGACAAACATTCGTTACTAATACAAAACAACTTGCGCGTCGGTAATGATTAGTAACTATACGTTTCACCCTTAAAACCTTAAAATACAACTATATGACGCTAAATATTGCACACGAAAGTGCTTTTATTCACATCATAACCTGCTTTAACGCACACTCATGGTCAGTTAGCGTTGCACTAGCTTTGAAGCTATCAAGCTAGGTGGGTACCGCGTTTTCAGGAGTCATTATTACAACCTCTAATCATAATAGGGACAAAGGGTGCTAACCTCCTCCTCCTCGTGATACGACATGTTGGTGGTCAAAGCTCGAGAGATAAATTAGAGTAATAGGCTAAACCTGGCCTCTACAAGCTAACGCCGCTAGCTAAACCACGCAGCTAGCGTTGAAAAGACAGGCGAGGGAGACCGGAAGCAAAAAGCTGTGAAGGCAAAAGTGAAGCATTGTGGGAAATTGAGTGACATTTCAACAAACTCGTTAAAAATTTGTTACGAGGATAATAAAACTGATATGTCATAATTTATCTCACAAAACCACATTTATACAGACTATTTGAAGGGATAAATGTTGATTTATGTCTAATTTAGAAAGAGCGACAGAATGCAATGAATTATCTCATCTCCGAGTGTTCTTTGCTTTCTGTGGATATTTGTTGCCCTCTTGTGGTGAATGTTTGACTTTACAAGAAACATGTGCGCTCATAAACAGTCGTTTAATTTAAGCAGTAAGGTAAAAAACCTATTGTTAAAATTATATTGTGTTAGATAAATAAAATTAACTTAAATCTTAATGAGATTATCTGCAAACAAATGGGAAATTAAAAATATAGTTTTAAAAAAGGATATTTAAATACTTGAATGTCCGCAAGAGAACGGAATCTGGACACTCTTGACGCGTGCGCTGTGTTTATTTTTTGACCATCACCCTAAAATCCCCTGAAACAATCCGTTGAGGTTTTAAAGAAGCTGAGTGGCAAAAGATAGTTTGCCTCAGCTACCAGCAGACGGAGTCCTTTAAACGTACCTTTACCTGCCCCCCAGAAAGGCTTGCATCCGATAAGCAATCTAGTCCACTAAATCAAGTGTACAGGAAAGGGGTGTGGAAGAAGGAAAAAAGAGAAAAGACACGAGGGAGTGGGAAAAATCTTGGGTACGGGGGGGTGATTGCACTGCCAGAAATAAAGAGAGTCTACAAAAACGGTTTGGCAGACGACAGCAAGGAAACGAGCCTAAATAAACCAGCAGCTCTTGCTGACCAACTCGGGCTTTTATTTATTTTTATTTACTGGCAATTCTTCTTCTGATTTTTAATAATTTTCACATTAATTTTTTGCGTGAAAGTGAGATTTCTGTAGCGCAGTGGATTTTGGACCGTGCGTAATTTGGAGAGTTTATTGCCACTCCGTGTCCAGGATGCGCGCCTGCCCGCTGATGGTCTTCCTCTGCCTCCTGAGCGCCGGACGCACGCAGAAGTTCTCCGCTTTGACGGTATGAACCCGCATTTGTTAGGATCTTTGTGCTCGGAAAAAAGATAAATACTCTTGTGCGTAAAACACGGTTTATCCACCAGACTTTGTCAGAATGTGTTGACTTTTGCTTTATTTACGCTGAAAGTGAAATAAACTGTCTTTGTTCTTTTAAACCCCGCTTTCTCTCTGCTCCTGTCCTGCATGTGAAGCGTTGCCTGCCTGTGGTTTGCCCTTTTGCGCCGTCACCTCTGCCTCGCTGGTGCAGCCCGCCAGTGCCAGGCTGCACCACAGCACATGGCATTGTTTACATCGGCAGCCGGCCAGCATCATGTCCAATTTCTCATTAAACTGCAAGAGAAATTGCGTTTCGGAAGGAATTTCATGGCCACGATCAAGTTCAGGTGCGGTGCCAGAGAAGGATTAATAGAGAGCGGAATGTGCACCGTCAGAAGTTTTCTCCTTGATTTACTGGTTGATGTGACAGCCTCCTCCCCAGCGACATTATTTATGTGTTGAGATGCCTCGGTGTTCAATTGGAAACAAATGGCCAGGAATTATTAACCTGCAGGTGAAAGGGGTGACGATCTGTTCTCTCTGGCAGCACCATGGAGTTGTGGAATGTGGGAGGAATTGTTTTACTGCTCTTCTGAGCTGATGCACACCGTTACACCAAAACCGCAGACCTGTGTTGTTTATGGTGGTCACGGCGAATGTGGCGCTGATTCCAAATAAATGAAAAGATTACAGCAACATTTATTCTCACGAAGATCCTCATGAAGTGACTTCGTCACCAAATTTATTTCAGAAATTATTCGTCCAGCCTGCCTTAACAGCAACACATCCTTCCAAAATAAAAGCGGAGATCAGAGACCACCCCATCTAGTGCTCAGGTTCCCTTTGACGGCAAGATTAGGAGCTTGATCAACCGTGGATCGTTTGTCTCTGTTCCTGTCTCGGTTCTCCCTGCTCATTGATAAATGATCCGTGGACACACAGTCTAAGGAACCCCGAGGCCTCAGATAGTGGATCTCTTCACCCATGGACGTAATTTTCACTTTAGATGTGGGGGGGATCTTTACAGTATGTTCTAATGGGAAACAGGCTTCAACACAAACGATTCTGCTTGGTCCTAGGGCTCAACCAGTGTCAATTTAATATAAAGTAATATTGCTTTTGGATGGTAAAAAGTGCAGGGGTCAAAACGTGACTTTGGAAAAAGTGGGGGGGACATGTCCCCCCCGTCCCCCCCCTGTCCCCCCCCCAATTACGTCCATGTCTTCACCCTTCTTCGGTTTTCTGGAGTTTATCCATAAAACCGGACGTTCAGCTCAGGACTGCGGCGTCCATGTTTCGGTTTCGGCACAGTTGTTAAATATTTAGATTTAAAATTTTATGTTATGGATTTAGATTTAAATCTTAATTTTTTTCAACTTTACAATTTGAAGCCAACTATCGTAAAATGAAGCAGAAGTACCATCTTGCTCATCGGCGCCCGGTAGCAGGTGTTTGCTAACATGTTCCGTGCTTTTTTCACCTAAGTTGAACTACTCAGATTTTACAACGCATCTTTATTTCGTGTTAAATGACTATCTTGGTTTCCGCTCACACACACAGACCTTGATTTATGAAGTTGTTTGAGTGAGTCGTGACTTTTGAGTGACGTGGAGCAGCCGTAACTGCTTCCATTCAAACGTGTCCTCGTGGTGTTTTGCGCAAATTTGAAGTTAAAGAGCTCGTTAAATTTTTTTCCACGGTTGAAGACGACGGTAGGTTTAAAACCAGCAGACAGTAAATGTTCTCGTGATGAATGGGCTCATGTGCTTTCAGCAGACCGGACCTGCTCAAAGTGACGTTTCCCATCATCGTCCGACCACTGCTTCCTTTGAACATCTTTCGCACCATTTAGACGCTTTTTCTCTTTGACTGAGTCGGCGGGCTAGCGTTTATTCCCTTTCCACCATGCTGGAAACTAATGACCCTTTATGCATCTGAGCATCTGTGCAGGAAACTCCCGCCAAGGCCATTTAACACGTTCTCCACAGCTCTCAGCTGGGGCCCCCGTTGACCCCACAGGGCTGTGGTGTGAGCCCGCCCTCCGGCACTGGAAGCGGGGGCCTCCTAGTCCGCAAGGCCCTTATCAACCTACAATGGGCTCTCTGCTGGAGGCTCGCCTATTCTGTACTCCATTCAATCCCACAATGCCGCAGAGCCAGGGGGAGGTAATGGGATTTGATTTGTATGCTGGTTGGTTCGGAAAGGGGAAAAAAAATTTCCTCACACTCTGCCCGTCTCGCCGTCTTTCACTCATCTCTTGTTCCTTTGCCAACCTCTTGTATTCTCTGAGCAGATGCAAACGTGTTTTCTAAGAGAGATCACACAAAGACATAAACACAAGAAGAAGGAGAAACACTGAAAGGAAAGAGACAGAAACAGAGAGGACCTAGGAGCAGCTGTCTGGAAGTAGGGAAGAAAGGGATTTGGGCAAGAAACAAAAAGGGATCTTAGTCCCAAAATGTGTTCCGTCTTGCATGAGAGTCTCTTTATGATGAACCAGAAGCCTCTGCTGAGTGAGGTGGAGGTCATTCAACATGCTGCCGTGCACGGCGAGGCTGCTGGTTTGGAGCCTGAGACATCAGAGGCGCGTCAGGGCTCTAACCCAGCCTCGGCCGTCCATCACGACCACTCACACACGGATCAGCAGGAAGCTCATTATGAGTCTGTGTGCATGTGAGAGAGAACCATCTTCCTCTGATTTGTTGTCCTCCTTCAGCGCAGCCGTTCGTGCCTCCTGACACCAGACCTCAGATGTCTGATTGTGAAACTGGGTGGCGGATTTTACGGCTCGCTGTGTTTTTCTTGGAGCTTTGTCCCAAACTAGCTGACGCTCGGTGCTCTGCTGTGAGCTGTGCGGTGAACATCGGGCAGGATGCTGAGATGCTCAGTGACTCCGTTTGGGCTGTCAGTCTGCAGGCTGGCAGGGGCCTGGGGGGGGGGGGCAGAGCTGAGTACTGGTGGGTCAGAACCATTCATGGTTGGACACACAGACAGAATCAAGGTTGTTCTTGACTTTGGGAGGCTTTACAAGTAAAGAAGAATCGGATGACTGATTTATTATTTCCACAATTAAAGTCTCAAAAATGAACATTTATCTCAAGATACACTCAATAAAAACTAATTATTGAAAAAAAACACTTATTTCCTTTACTTTGTTCACGTTCTTCAGCTTCAAACTCTAATCTATTAATTATTAAAACCTTTTCTGAAGCATGAAGTATGTGCACACAAGGCATTATGGGTAATGTAATATTTAGCACCATAGCTGGTTACATTTATGATTCTGTTTTAAATCTGAAAATACTTGTAGGCTTTTTTAATTTCATTGTGAAATAATAATTAATTTTCCATATTTTGACATTGATCTCATCAGGGAGGGAATCAGAGTAGAGCTGCTGCGCCTCCACGTGGAGAGGAGCCAGCTGAGGTGGTTTGGGCGTTCGATGAGAAAGCCCCCTGGACGCCTCCCTGGGGAGGTGTTTCAGGCATGTCCTGCTGGCAGGAGGTCCCCAGGTTGGCAGAGGACACGTTGGAGGGATCTCCACGCTGCTCAAGGAACACCTGGGGGGATCTGCTGGTGGAGATTGCCGGGGAAAGGGAGGTTTGGGCGCCTCTGCTGGAGCGGCTACCCCCACGACCCAGACTCAGACGAGCGGGCGAAACTGGCGCACATCAAATCTCCAAATTTGGAAACATTTATATTTTAAGTGGAGGAACATTTCTTCTGGGTGGCCTTATTGTGTCTATATGTATTCTGAAGAGTTTATCAGTGACAGTTGAAATGAGTCATTTCCTGAACAGCCTCTGCTCAGAGAAATAGAGTTTACATCCTTTTGGACTGACGTCTTAAAATAGCTTAAAAATTGAAACTTTTACAGCTCCGTCAGTTGGTTACCGTGCTAAAATATGAAAGTATTCCCGTTTGACCTATGACCCCAGGATGCTTCATAAGTTTGTTTTCAAAATTTTATTTGTGCAAATAACATCAAACTGTAAACACGAGTTTAACGCAAACCTGACAAAAGTGAAGGTTTACAGGAAAATGAGTGGAGAAAAACAATTACTCATCAGCCGTGAGAGATTTAAACCACATTCCTGTGAATTTAGGACACTCGGCGCGTTGGATGGTTGCCATTTATAACTTTTAAACACTTTAAAGTAGTTGAAAAAGCACCATTTCATGTAGGAAGTGTAAACACACTCATATAGTTTTTATTGTAGATTTATCTATTTACAGAACTGTCTTGACACAAAGACGAGTTTTAATTCAAGAGTTAATGCTTACTGTTTGTTCTGCTTAGAATAATAATGAAATATCCACCTTTCAGTTGGTTTCCTGTAAGTTAAACATGAAGTCAATGATGTTTTTGTCAAACACATTTTCACAAAAACCACAAAAAGCAAAGAACTCGTAAGATTTGAAGTTGTGAAGGATGTTCCGTCCGCCTTCCCCCCGTCCCTCATGGCTGCTCCTTCGATGTGTTTGAACGAGCCTTTCCGCGCTGATTTCCCCTCGGGAAGATTTATGAGCAGAGCTGACATAGCAGGCTGTCTATCCCCTCCACTGGCCCTGGGCAACTCTTCCTCTCCAGCCAGCCTTCTTTCAGATGCACACCTCCCAAACGTCATCTCTCACTTCATTTGTAAAATGTCAGACACTACAAATTTTCTTTTATTGGTAATCATTCCGCCCCTTTCCAGGAAGCGTATGAGTGTGACTTGTCATGTCATCTCTCTTGATCAGAAACTTTGAAGTGAAAACTGAACCGTCTGATTTAAGGACAGAACTAGAAGCTAGACTTTAGTAATTGTAACATTTACCATGTTTTGTTACTGTAACTTTTGTTAGGTAACACTTATTTTGTGATGTGTGTTTTGATACTTGTGCTTTGAAACTTTTTCTTTTAACATCTGCAAGTTGCAAAACGAAAATTATACGTTACAAAACATGTTACAAGTTGCAAAACGACAGTTACGTGTTAGAAAATGAAAGTTAGATGTTGCAAAATGAAAATTACCGTAATTTCCGGACTATAGAGCGCACCTCAATATAAGCCGCACCAACAAAAATAAAGGTTTTCTACACACACGCCGCACTCGAATACAAGCCGCGGCGCAGCAGCCACATGCAGGTCTCCGGCGCACAGCGCATGTACGGCCGTTACGTAAGATAGTTAGACAGAAAGACGCTACACGGAGGTTTTTCGTTGTTGTTTTAATTCAACAAAACAAATTTTAAACACGGGTGAACGTGCCTGCAAGTTTAGAAAAGCAAGTGCTGACTCAGCATTAATAAGCCCTGGATTATTAGAAAATAAAAACTGCACACAGAACATGCCTGGTTAGTAAATAAAACACACTTGCCTACCAGAAAAAGTCATTCGCTCTCATCTTCCTCTTGCGCACTAAAGCCATTAAAGTCCTCTTCTTCAGTGTCGGAGTTGAACAGCCTCAGAAGAGCTTCGTCACATACCTTTTCTGTGGCGATGTCCGTGTTGCTGTCATCATCCCCACGTGAAGCTGGCTTGAATGAGTTCTTCCCGCTGCCGTCTCCAGCGCCGAACCATGGATTCATTCATGCCAAGCGTACGTGCGGCAGCACTGTTTCCCTCCTTTACTGCCAGATCGATGGTCTTCAACTTAAATGCGGCATCATATGAACTCACACGTGTAGTTACCATGATGGGGGGGGTATGGACTAGAAAGAAATTCTTCGTGGTGCCGGCTGCTTGCATGTGCTAAATTAAAATGAGCACTTTCTTCAATTTCCACTTTTGACTTCCACCTGTTTCACTTTCTGCTAAAGCGCCCCCTAGTGGCAGGTGAAGGAAAACCTTCAGTAAAGCCGCACCTCATTATGAGCCACGTGGTTCAAAGCGTGAGAAAAAAGTAGCGGCTTATAGTCCGGAAAATACGGTACATGTTACAAAACTAAAGTCATGTGTTACGAAATGAAAAATTACATGTTACAAAACTAAAGTCACGTGTTACGAAATGAAAAATTACATGTTACAAAACTAAAGTCACATGTTACAAAATTAAAGATACGTGGAATAAAATGAAAGAACAAAAATTACATGTTTCAAAACACAATATTGCAAAACATGATGCAAGTTACAAGTCCGGAAGTCCGGATCCCAGTTCCTTGTTTAAAGAAATCTGCATGAACAGAGTAGCAGTTTGCACTGATGGATTCTAGATGTGTGCATCAGACTGAAAACAACATCTGCAACAGCACGAAGCTCAGCGACGACTGGTGTATTATTCAGCCTTCCATTCAGCCTTTTCATTTATTGTGGAAGTCACAGCTTGTTGCCATCCCTGCTTACCGCCATTGTGAGGTCTTCTGAAGGGTTCATACTGCAGGGGGGGGAGACAATGGCGGCATTGACACAGGTGATCCGATGCGTTCAGCCATAAGTCTCTGTCCTTGTTTCTCTTTTCATGGTTGAATGAGACGTCTTTAGGTGCAAGTTCAGGTGAATACCTGTGCAGGTGTTGGTAGGGACAAAGACAAGTGGAACATCCATTGTGTTTGTGTTTGGCTGCAGCCCGTGATGTTTATGGCTTCGGTTACTGACACCGTCTTCTTGCAACTGTTTTGTTTTTTGCCCACATATGGAAAGCAAATAATAAAGGTGGCTAATAAAGTCATCGCTAATGTTTGTGAGCCTGGTAGCAAAACATCTCCTGACCCACTGAACCAACTTTCACGGTGAGAAAGTAACAAATGGGTTTTTATCAATAACTCAAGATGGTCTCCACAACTAATCAACATTAAATGGCCTGCGTTCAAGGACGTAATTTTGGGGGGGGACAGGGGGGACATGCCCCCCCCCCCCACTTTTTTCAAAGTCACGTTTTGACCCCTGCACTTTTTACCATCCAAAACAATATTATGCTATATTAAATTGACACTGATTGAGCTCTAGGACTAAGCGGAAAACAACTGTTTGTGTTGAAGCCTGTTTCCGATTAGAACATACTGTAAAGATACCCCCCCCCTCCCGTGTCCCCCCCATTTCTAAAGTGAAAATTACGTCCATGCCTGCGTTCAAATAGCACTTTCAACGGTTCTACAAGCCCCCCCCCCCAAGGCGCTTTACAACATAAAACAGTCAGGCGCCCATGTACACACACACTTTCACACACTGATGGTCATGAGCTACAGTGTAGCCACAGCTGTCCCGGGGCACACTGATAAAGGCAAGGCTGCAGAACACAGGCGCCAGCGCCGGTCCCTCCGACCGCCAACAGGCAAGGAGGATGAAGTGCCTTGCCCAAGGACACGACTGTGACCAACTGAGAGGGGCTCCAACCTGCAACCCTCCGGTTACAGGGCAGGCATTTAACTCCTCTGCCACTGTCACCCATTACTTTAGCAAACACAAACGTGACTGCACGAGTCGTGTCCCAACACGACTAATTGACGGCGAAACGTCTTTGTTTAAAATTTGGACATTCAATTTGGAACCAGCCCCAATTCAACATGCTGCTACGGCTAGTTAGCAAAATGACTTTTATTCTGTCAGTTTTACAGACATGGAGCTGGTGTGTTCGATGTGAGTGAGGGTCTTTCACTCATAAACTCAGAGTACTTACACGCTGTTTGACATCTTTGCATAAAAGCAGGCTTCTAACCATTTGTCAACTCCGTTCAGCAAGGCTGCTAAAGCTAATCAAGCTTAGCTAACACAAAAATGACTTTTACCCAATCAGATTATAAAACAGGGGGAAAGATCTTGTGATCATACCTGAGTCAAACTACATAATGAAGGTGCCAACAGGTGGCAAAAGATCTTGAAAATGTATTTTTGTGATTTGACCAAAATGACTAAAACTCCATCGTTTGTCAGCTCAAGGTTATCTCAGTTAAAACGTCATCATGACAGGCGACTTCCAATCCGTCAAAGAAAGCGTCGTCTTTAGGTTTGTACGTTTCCCTTCAAGATTAATTTTCAGCCACGCTAATCATCTTTAGGTGTTTATGGGCAACGGTGGCTCAGAGTTAGGAGTTTGCCCTGTCCTCGGTGGGTTCTTGGTTCGAATCACTGACCCGGTCCTTGTCTCTCCTTGTCAGAGGGACCGGTGGTGCCTGGTGCTTGTCAGTGTGCCCCAGGGCAGCTGTAGCTACAACGCAGCTCATCACCATCAGCAATGTGAATGGGTGAATGACTGACGTTAGTGTAAAGCACTTTTGGAGTCCTTTGACTCATAAAGGCGCTACACAAGTGCTGGTCGTTCACCTTCTAACCTTTAAAAACTCCTCAGTCGCCCAACCAGCTGGTGTGAAAATCAAACGTTTTTTATATGAAGTCAACTCTTTTCACAAAGGTTCTTTTCTGCTCATCCCTCACTTTCTCTCCTCCGCAGTTTTTACGGGTGGATCAGGATAAGGAGTGCAACATAGAATGTGGCGGAGCACCTCGGAAATCTCTGTGTGCCTCCGACGGCAGGACCTTCGCGTCTCGCTGCGAGTTCCTCCGAGCCAAGTGTCGTGACCCCCAGCTGGAGGTCATCCGAGGGCCATGCAAAGGTCAGGTCACGAGTCATGCTTCAGCGCCGCCTGGCGCTCTCACATGCACTGGGGGGGGGGGGGGGGGGGATCAGAAGCTTGTGGGTTTGGTTCTTTTGAGCATTATTGGCTTTTTAAACAGCGAGAGTGAGTGAACGAGAGGGAGGGGCTTCATGGATGGAGCCACAAATCACAGCATTTGTGTGATGTGCCTAAATATTAGAAGATATGTAGATTTTCTTTATTTCTTGCAGACCTTTTGGCTCCAACAATTCCATCGTGGATTTAAAATTGTTTTAAGGGAACATCTTTTGCTACTACATTTTTTTATGCAAAAGCCTTACATAATTCCTATCTTACTAATTGTGGATGGCTTCTTGAATGCCTCCTGTTTGGAGAAACGGAGGTAACGTCCTTCATGTACGGACTAAAACCAGAACCAACGTGGACTGCTGCTCCAAAATCCCACAGCCGTTCATGCAAACCTGCATATAAATGCAGCAAAAGGGACAAATATGGCAGGAATTTCTTAACATTTTTGTCAAAATAAAAATGTAAAACATAATCAACAGCAGTGCAAGGGTTAAAAAAAAGTTGTGTTTGTGCGAGCTGCTGTGAAATTCTGAAGATCTTCATATCAGGAGGGACCCGTTTACTCAACGATCCTGATTTGATTTAACAGATTGAGCAGAGGCCATTCCAGGAGCTAAATACTATGATTACGATGGTAATCAGTTTAAAAACACCAAAATCCAAAATCTTCTTTCACATTACAGACCAGAAATAAGAGTTTTATCCAGCAGCAAATGATCAAAAACTCTGGTTTCATTTTCGTTGTAAATGGTGTAAAGCTCTAAACGCGAGAGAGAAGCTAAGCCACTGAGGTCAGGCAGCTCACAGAGTCTTTCTGTTGCAGCCCTTGACAGAAGGAAGAGCCCATGCACCCTGGTGCTTCAGTCTCACCCCCACTCTGCTCACTAACTCTATAACATTAGTTCACCGCCTACCAGACTGGAGACAATGCCTCTTTCTTAGCAACATTAGACCGCTAACGCTAAGTCTCATTCCTCGGAAAAGCGCTCGGTGATCTTGTGCTGGATTACCGTAGCAGACATCTGGATGTGGCTAACAGTGGTGCTGCTCAGAATAAAGGAATCCAAGACAAGAGACCATGAAAGTTGCCATGCCCTGAATCGGTAATTGGACGGAGACGCTGAAAGGTGCGGCGACCGCGAGCAAATACGCTGCTAAAATAAACCACTGGGCTGGTCCGGCCCGAGAGCACAGGGATGGAATTTTGTTTAAGCGTTCTTTAAGAGTGGCACCACATTTGTTTTTTATCAAGGCGCTCAGATGATTCAAGTGTCCTGTCATTTTTTCCAGTTGGAGTTTTAGTCGGATCACCCAGGAAAAAGAGGATGGTTTGGGGTTTTTCCAGTGGAGCTAACTTTAGAGCTGTGTTTCCTTCATCCAGAGCATCTTGTGTCTTTGCCCCACTCTCCTCACTCACTTACACACACACACACGCACGCACACACACACACACACACACACACACACACTAGACTGAGTGAAAGCAGTACACATTTCCTTGCATCTGCCCGATGGACAGCAAGCAAGATGCAGCTGCTGACCAAAGTTTCTTACCTCAACGTGAGTCATTGTTTAATGTGATTTTAGGAAGCTGAATAGACGAGGTCTGTGCCGCAGCTAATGTGTCACAACAAGTTTCCTTCAAACTCACTGCAGCTCAACTTTTCTTGAGTGTTTGCACAGCTGGCGCTGTAGGTCAGGTGAGCCAGGGCACCTTTGGAGTGACAGGATGGGCCATCGCTCCCCCTGAACCCTGTGAAATGACCAAAAGTGGGTAAAAGGAACAGGATTGCTGTGAGGGGACAGTTTTAGCTGCACTTTTAGCAGACGGTCGAGGGTTTAGGGGGATGGTCAGACAGACATTAAGGACGGGTTAGGTTTTTCCTGTGCATCAGCTCTTTTCGTGGGTGACTGGAATATTCTGCAAGATCAAACAGACCCGTTTCATTCAGTAATGGCTTTACCACCAGGCAGGTTTGCAAGACTCGCTCCAATTAAGACTCACGGGGCTGCTTCTATTCTGAGCCACAAAAATATCTGCAACTTCCGAAACATCTTGGAACGTCTCCTCTCTCAATTCCCCCTGAGTTTTATTTGCCATTTTCCTTTCGTTCTCCATCATCTGCGAGATCCAACATCTTTCTCTGACTTTTTAACCATGTTGGTTTCACAGTTGTGGCGCATAAGAAAATAGTTAAGCCGTAGGGTGATGAGTGATGGCGATGACGGGTGTCTCTGATGTTTACTGATTCTGGTGATTTGTGGTGCTCCTCAGAGACATCCAGATGTGTTGCAGAGAAGAAGTACACAGAGCAACAGGCCAAGAAGCAGGTCTTTGTGCCTGTCTGCAACCCCGACGGCACTTACAGCGAGGTAACTAAGGGCATTCTTTTAACTCCTTTTAAATCTGAGCTAAAGAATTTTACCTGCGAGGCCACAGCTCCTCAACAGAGCAAATAGTTTTCAGCTCAGACAAAATCGTTACCCTGTACTCCATTTTTACAGATTCCACTCCTAGTTAAGCTCGTGTTGAATCTGTTTGGATGCTGCAATGATTATTTTTGCAGGTTCAATGCCACAGTTACACTGGATATTGTTGGTGTGTTACTCCTAACGGAAGACCCATCAGTGGCTCAGCAGTGGCCAACAAAAAGCCTCGATGCCAGGGTGAGTAAATGCAATCTTTTTCTATTTGGGCTCTTTGTGTCGTAGGCTAAAACAATAGCTCACAGACAATAATTTCATATCACAACGATTAACATGTGATCAAAACCGGTGTTCCTCAAGGCCCTGTTCTAGCCCCTGTTTACTTAGTTAACTAAGTCCATCCAAAATGCATCCATACTTGAACGACAAAATGATTTATAGAGAGGCACAATTTCAAAATCAGGTTGTGGAGACCTTTATGTATGTTGAAACTGAAATTGTCTGATTGTAAAAAAAATTTTTTTTAATCAAATGAATAACTTTTTCTTGTTTCCGATCATTTTAATGTAACCTAAAATTTTCAAGCTCAGAGGCCAATAAAGTGGACAGCTATTCTGGTTCTTGTATAAATGCATGAATGTTGGTGTTACATCTGTGACTTTAGTGTTTCATTCCATACACTTCCAGTTGGTGGCAATAACCAACACATTCTCACACCCAAAGCGTCAAAATATGACGCGTGTGACCAAGCTTCGATATGTGACGAATCGGGATGCCCCAGCGCGTCAGGAGAGGACGATCAGGGACACACTGATGACGCAACGTCCCAGAGCGTCGGTATCCGACGCCGGTGGTGAGACGGACATTAGAACGACTTGTGAACTACTTAACCTTCCCCTCACCCCAGTCCTAAACTTAAGGTCACAGTTACTGACCTTAAGGTTAGGACTGGGGTGAGGGGAAGGTTAAATAGTCGAATAATGTCCGTGTGACCGCGGACGTCAAACACTGATGCCAGCGGAGCCACGTGTCCCTGCGTGTCCCTGACCGTCGTCTCCTGACGCGCTGGGGCATCCCGAATCGTCATATATTGAGGCTTGGTCACACACGTCATATTTTGACGCTTTGGGTGTGAGAATGTGTTGGAATAACAACAACAATAATAATAACAATAACAATAAAATAATAACAGCCACCGGCATTCCTCAAGGACCTACCCTCGCCCTCATTTATTTTTGTATGTTTATAAATGACTAAATCAATCCAGTATATTTATACTGTGATGCCCCAATCATTTTTTTTGGGGCAGCAGTAGCTCAGGTGGTAGAGCGGGTTGCTTCATGATTGGAGGGTCATGGGTTCGATTCCAGCTCCCGCCAGGGGTATCCTGCTGTTGTGTCCTTGGGCAAGACACTTCACCCAACTTCAATTCAATTCAATTCAATTCAATTCAATTCAAAATTACTTTATTAATCCCAGGGGGAAATTGATTGCTGTAGTAGCTCAGAATAATAATAAAAATCAAGTCATCAAAGAGTTATTGTATATTACAATGGCTGTTGGCAGGAAGCATCTCCAGTAGCGGTCAGTGTTGCAACGAAACTGAAGAAGCCTCTGACTGAAGACACTCTTCCGTTGTCGGACAGTCTTGTGGAGAGAATGCTCAGGGTTGTCCATCATTTTCTTGATTCTCTGGAGAATCCTTCTTTGCATTATCTCCTCCAGCGGTTCCCAAACTGTCGAAACTCTGGCTGAGTCCTTGAAAGGGCTTAGAGTTCCTCCATCTTGTTGGCCAGTGATCTCACATTGCCCATTATGATCGATGGAAGAGATGGTTTGAATTTCCTCTTTCTCTGTCTCCGTTTTGCTCCCGCTCTGCATCCACGCTTCTTGCGTTTTAGCTCATTTGGGGTTTGTGGCTTCAGTTGAGGTATTATTTCAGCCTTTCCAATGTCAATCAGCTGCTCCCGATTGTAAACCAGCTTGTTGCCATGGTTACGCATCACAACAAATGCTCAAAAAGTGAAAAAAGCTAAAAAAAATAGCAGTAAAAATCCTCCAAGCTTCACAGCACCAGAAACAGAAAAGTAAAGTGTCCAAAAAAAAATACAGTTTTTCTTGAGAAACTAGAAGAAAAAATACTCAAGAAAAGGCAAAACTTGCATATAGTCAACAGAGCTACTCCAACATGCAGCCACCCAGAGCAGCGCAGTTCCGGAAAAAAGCCTGTGTTAGTGGTGGTCAGAGGGGCCGACGGCGCCAAATGGCAGCCTCGCCTCTGTCAGACCTCCCCAGGGCGGCTGTGGCTACAAGTAGCTTACCATCACTAGCAGTGTGTGAATGTGAGAGTGTGTGAAAGCGTCATTGGGTGTCTAGAAAAGCGCTTTATAAGTTCAATGCATTATTATTATTTATACAAAGTAATCTTTTCTAAATCATGTTGTTGAGCCTTTGAAAAAAAAACTTTCAGTCGCCACAAAAATCTTTGTTGAAACTGACGCGACTTCTTTTTATTTTTACTGGTTTCTTATTGCTAACAAGTAATCCATTTTATTCTGAATGGCACACCTGTTATTTCTCAGAGCTGCAAAGTCGTGCGCATTTTGTCCCTTTCTCTGTTGGACGGTGGTGACATCGTGTTCTTTCTTAATGGCCTATTTCAGATCTTTTGAAGTGCGTTTCTTTGAAAATGTTACGAAAGATTACAATCATACTAAGCAACCTCAGTTTGGAGAAAGAGAGTTTAGTTCGGACCAGCCGGATGAGGTCACGAGGCCTGCGTGAGTGGGCTCAGCTACAAAGTCTTCCTGTTATTTTTAAACTACTCTAATCTCAAAACTTTCAAAGCAGTTGATGCACATCCTAATTCATAAACTTTTCCACCCCTGTCAAATAACATTTTTGAAGAGCTTTTGAAGGAGATTTGGGAAATTCCAGCTGGAATTAAACAATAATCAAGCCAAAACCATCACAAAATGGGAAATGTATGCCAATCTAGATTTCACAAAATAGCATTTAATCCAGACTAATCTGTTTCTCCAAAGTGAGACAGCTCAAAGAGCTATCTACGGGTAATCATTCATTTAAAAGATTCAGAACCATTGTCAAATTGTATGAACTTTAAAAACATTGTCATACTAGCAAACTACTCTTTCAAAAATGGTATCAAACGTGCTTCTGATGAATTTAAAACCTAGTAAAGTACATTTTTTTATATCCCACATCTTTGGAATAATATTTAAAAGACTTTAATCTTTTAACATTTCCATAGAACTTGTGTTTAAAAAAAAGGCACCCTGTGTGTGTGTGTGTGTGTGTGTGTCATGTATTTAAAAAATTGAAATTTATATTAAAACCCCATCTTTAACCACTGCTCTCCCTTTTTTGAATCTTTAATAAATAAAATTGCAGCCATCTTGACCGGGAACCCCTGGAAGAAGAAATCTCAATTGGATGTTTCTGGTTAAAAATGAATGAATGAATAAATAAATAGAACGATATCACATAACTGTAAGGGAAGGGAGTTTTTGATCTTCAGCCTGTGGGAAAGTGGTCTGCAACTGGACTGTTGGTCACAGGGTTTCAGGGGCCACCCGAGGACTCGGCATTGCACAAGCGGATGGGGTTGCGGTCTAAACAAGCCGAGAAGAAAATCCATGCTGCAGAGTTGAGCAACAAAGCTTAACAGAAGGGAATGTGAGAGATCTTAGAGGACAGTCTCAGCTGTACAATCAGCTAACCGATGCCACATGTCCCGTCTGCATGGGAGGTTGTTGCTGCTGCTGCACGGCGATGGAGATAGGTTCAACTTAACAGAGTATTTACTGTAAATTTTAAGATTTAATTGTGTCATGTAGAGGAAGGCTACATATCTGTATTTGTTACAACTGATTTATAGTTATATGTCTTTAAAACAATGTTAGTGAATTTAATCAGTGAGAAAAATGTTGAATTAAACAAATTTTGCATTTAAAAGAATCCCAAATTTTTCTAGAAAGAAAGTCAGAGTGTTCTCTGGTCAATCTCTCCATGCTCCCCCTGGGTCAGGTCATACACAATAACAACGTTACCTATCGTAGTTACTGCAGATGACACCCACATCTACCTAGCTCTATCGCCTAGTGACTGTGGTCCCCTAGTGTCTGGAGCAAGTCAAACTTCATCCAGGTAAACAAAGACAAGACTGACGTTATTGTTTTTGGAAATAAAAAGGACATGATGGAGGTTATTGCTCAGCTTGGTTCCAGAGGAATGAAGACAAAGACCCATGTTAGAAATCTTGGTATTATGATAATAATAATTATTATTTATAATTGATTCAGACCTGAGCTTCACTGGTCACATTAAGGCTATAACTAGATCAGCGTTCTATCATCTCCATCAAATAGCACAACTCAGAGGTCTCATGACCAGACAAGACCTAGAGAGACTCATTCATGCGTTCTTCTACAGCAGGCTGGACTGTTGCAATGGTCTTTTGACTGCAGCTTACTAAAGCCCTTTTCAGATTGACATTCTGGAATATGTGTGGACAATTCGATCCGGTTTTTATCCGGAACTGTGTTTTCAGACACGCCGCTTTTGTACCGGAACTTGTCCTTTCGGCTGCCGTGCCTTCACACAGCAGGGAAACGTTCCAGATGTCTGAGGGAGAAGGGGGGGGGGGGGGGGGGATTGGACTTATGTTAAGCATAATTCTGCGCACACGAAGATGCAAAAGAGACCTGGATGATGAAGCTCAATGGTTAGAGGAATCACTGAAGGGGTGTGAAGCGCCCCGCCGCGCGTCTAGGCGGTACCGTAGGAGGCGAGCTGCCGTGGTTCGCCGCATGCTACAGGAGCGAGCTATCTAGGTGCGCACAGCGTCCCCCGGTCCCCTCCTCCCTGTCTGGAACTCGACCTCACCAGTCTGAAGCAGCCACCTTGTCCGTAACAAGTCCGGACTTGTTACTAGGGGCGTCGTCCGGTTAAATTACGGAAAACGTTATCCGGATGTTTGTATTCAGACACAAAGTTCTTACGGACAGAGTCCGGAACATTCCCGTTTTTCATGGCCTGTCTGAAGGGGGCTTTAGAATGCTGCTGCTGGAGTCTTAACAAGAACCAAGAGAACCGAGCACATCACTCCTGTTCTTACATCTCTACACTGGTTACCAGTAAACTACAGAATCAATTTCAAAGTGCTACTACTAGTTTATAAATCACTCAATGGCATGGGGCCAGAATACATGTAGGATCTCCTTCAGGTATCTACGCCCAGCAGGGCTCTGAGGTCCCTAGGAAACAGTCAGCTGGTAGAACCTCGGGTCAGAACCAAACAGGGTGAAGCTGCTTTTAGCTACTTTGCTGCAGACAGATGGAATCAGCTTCCACATGACCTCAAATGTGCCCCAACTCTAGAAACTTTTAAATCAAAGTTGAAAACCTTCATGCTTTCATCAGCCTTTGGATGACTCTTTCTTATGCTGCACCTTGTGCACTGCAACTGCTCACCCTTTAACTTTAACTTTGTCGGCTTCTTATGAATTTTTGAATTGTATTTTCTGTCACATTGATTTTTTCATGTTCTTGCTATTCTTACTAGTTGGAAAGCCCATTGAATTGCCTCTGTGTATGCAATATGAGATATTAATAAAGCTGCCTTGCCTTCTCATTTGATTTTGATTTCTTTTAATATTTGATGTTAATTTTGATTTTAAATATTTATTTTCAGGATCGAGACAAGACAAACCAACAACGAAAGAGCCACGTAAACCAGGTGAGAGTTTACATCAGGACACTGACACTTTGACTCGTTTTACGTTTGGCTTGAGTCCTTCATGCTTCCTTCATATTAGATGAAGTCCTTGCTGAGACCTGGCTGGATCACAGCACATTTGGACAGCCTCCTTTGATGTTTAGACATATCTGGGATGCAACTATGACATGTCACATTTCAATTCTAAAGCTCTTAACACACATGGCTCTAGTTCAGGGACATCGACACGCTGCTACCTCGATAAAAACCACTATGAAAGTTTTATGCGTTGTGAAAATCCTGCATGGCGTATTAGACATGATTTCATCATTGCAGTCTTCATCCAGTAATGTCAGCAGTACATGCAATGGTTTAAATACACTTGGCTGTTGATTTAAAGGGGAACCCTTCTTAACTCCTGAAATAGTGTGAATAATCTCCGTTTGGAAAATCAAGGACAAATTCTGTTGGGAGCAGCAAGCTGATAGATTTGATAGAATTTAAGACGGCATTATTTATGTGCAAAGTAAATAAAAAATACTGCCCGGAAATATTCAAAAACTGCAGAAAGACAAGGTGGGCATGGGTTGAGAAGGGAATTACATTTGAAGCAGCATTATGCTAGAAAAAAATTGAAAAGTACGTGTATTTCAATTAGTGGAGTTATTTTATGGAATACTCTTGAGGAAAGAATCAAAGAAAGTTTAATTATAGCGCAATTTAAGAAATTATACAAAGAATTAATTTTTTCCAGATATAGACAAGAGGATCACTAATTTTTATATGTACTGTAGTGGTAATATATGTTAACGTTGTTGTAATTGATGTTGATACTTTTTGAGTTGTTGTATTGTGATATTTGAAATTTTTTAAGTATGAGTAAATTGATTTAGGGATAGGTGAAATAAGCTATGCTTCTTCCTACTCCTTTTCGAACAATTACGGTTGTGATAAGTTATCTAAGTTGGAAATTATTATATGTATTCTTTTATTTGTTTAAAATAAAAAAATAAATAAATTGTTCTTGTCCAACGAGGGCCCACTTGCAAAGTGGGTTTCTTTCTGCCATTCAAAACAACTCATCTAAAATACCGTAAATCCTCTAATATTAGCCTGCATTTAATTAACTGCCGGGTATCATATTTTGGCCGGTGTCGGAATCGGCGGCGGTGAATAATAGCCGGTTTTTTATTGTGGCCGGGTGGAATGTGGTAACAAGCAAGTACGGGGGGCGGTTGTGTCATCCCTCTCACTTTTGATTTGCCAGTGATAGACCGCGAGGGTAACTTTAACCGTGCGGAGACGAAGACGAGGCAAAAATTTGATATCAAGTTCAAAGAGAACGTGCTGATTATGCTGCAGAACACTCTGGGGAGTAGCAGGGTTTGTATGAACTAGTCACTAGTCGACTTCACCGCTCTATAGTGACTTTTTATGCCTGTCGTCGACTAGTCGCTGTCACGTGATAATGACCGGCAAGATGCAGTCCACGGAAAAGACAGCAGCCTGCTGTCAGCAGGTGACAAGCTCCTGCGCGTCGGAGGAGCAACGCGCTATGCCAGAGCGTCGGTACTGACACCCGCCGTAAAATGGACATTTAACCAAATTGTGACCTTTACCATCTTGCAATTTAACCTTCCCCTCACCCCCATCCTAACCTTAACCAGTGTGCGCATGCAAAGCTGATTGTTGACGCGCTCCAGACATCTGCGTCCTGAGCACGGCCACAGTAACATTATCAAATCAGGTGTCGCCACCTCAAAAACTAATTTAACACGCGATCGTTCATGTCGGCTCATTTCCTTTTATGTTTTCTGTCTTTTATTCTTTTATTTGTGCCTGATGCGTTTCGCTGCTGTGGAGCGGGACGCATCACCTGTTTTGTCCTCGGTGATGCACCTAACTGATGTGGCCGGCGAGCTCTCCGCTGTTTTTGCGGTCGGTAGATCTTTTAGAACTGCAGTTCAGAGGTAACTCATGAGGTGAATATATATGAAGCCAGGTAGCAGTTTCTCTTTAGGATTGAGAGGAGATGCAGGAAGATAATAAACAGGCAGGACAGAAAAATAGTCAAATAAAAACAAGTTAGTTTTTGTACCTGCTGGTTGCAACAAACAGACACCATTGAAGGTCATCAGAAGAGAGGAACAGAAAATGAAATAATTATTTTAATGTTTAGAGCAGCAGGAACTCCGAGAGGCTGCAGGCGCATCAGTGAGTTTGCGGCCGCTGCGCAGGGGGAGGGGGGAGAGGGCTGAAGCAGAAACTACCGTTTGTTAAAAGAAATGTGTTTAACTTTGAAAATGTGGGCGCAATTTTAATTGTCAAAAACTCCAGCGATCCATTAGTTCATTTTGCTCAAATAGAAATTGAGGCCTGTCTCTAATTCTGGTCCTCCTTCCAATAAAGGCCTGGAGCTTGAGTCAAATACAGGCCCGGGCCTGTATTAGAGGATTTACGGTATTTCATTGAGAATTTGCTGCTAATTTTTCAAACGTAGATCTGTTGTTGCAGCCAAACCGTTGAGAGGCAGCAGCAGCAGCAGAAATCTTGTTCAAATGTGCATGAATATCCATCTGTGTCACGGCCATGTCAGAAATAATGCTGATAATTATCTTACCTGTTGCAGATAGCTTCCTGAATGACCTCAGTTTGAAGGACTGATAAGCTAATGGCTAGTTCTACTGGAGCCGAGACCACATTACATTGCTGCTGTTCTAAAATCGCTCCAATCTCTAATCATTTATGACGTTATCATTTGATAAATCCCTACACCAACATCTTATTTGCTTTTGATGGTTATTTTGGCAAAAATTTTAAGATTTCCTTCTGAACTTGTCCCTGGATGTAGGAAATATTCCCCATTTCGCTGCTGCTGGTGATTTTCATGCCTGTAAATAATCACAAAATAACTGTGAAACAAAGATTTGCTGCATTAGTAATAAACATTGGTCTTCATAATGGCTAAATAATCCCCTTAACACAGAATGCAAACAGCTCAGAAACCGGTAACGACCTGTTCCGGACAGCTGCTGTAATAAACCTGTACGTTTGTCGTGTCTAACCGTATTTCTCTATCGTCTGGTTCTTTTTCAGCTGCAGTGTCATAAAACACAAGGATATTTCCACACATCATCCGTCATTCTTCTTTAACTCCGTCTCTCATCATTCCATCTTTTTCCAGATGCAATTTCCTCTAAAACTGTACATTTGTTTATCTGATGTAATTTGGATGTTCTGAATGTGGCTCATTTTGTTTTTTTCAGGGTGCGTGTGTGTGTGTGTGTGTGTGTGTGTGTGTGTGTGTGTGTGTGTGTGTGTGAGTGAGAGAGGGAGAGAAAGCGCACATACATTCATTCCCTTTCTGTTTGCCACATGAGTTATTCCTGTCAGCGTGATTTCTGCATCTGCGTATTTCCCACTGTAAACAGTCGCGGGCATAGTGTCTGTCTTGGACAAGTTGTTACACATACATCAAGTGGAAAGGCAAGAAATTGAGAAAGTAGGAGGAGGAGTGTTGTGAGAGGGAGGGAAGGGAGGTGACAGGGTTGGTTGTGGTCCAATCTGAACTGGTTGGATAAACAGGGTGGTGAAAAGCAGAATAAATTGTAGGTTTGTGGTTTGCCAGTGCTGAAAACAGCCGTGGTTGCGTCAATATTTTGGTTCAAATGAAGTCCATTGGTACCTAAAGCATTTGATATCCTTTCATGCGCTTTTATTATCAGGATACAGGCAGCTGCACACTGAGCAATTTGCTGTCCGTGGCTTTGTGTTGCTTGATTTAACGTTTTTTCACAGGCTGGAATCACGTGTGGCTGATGACTGACAAACAGCCGTAAAACTGATGCCTTGTGACCACAAATGGCGCGGGGCTTTCCTGGCTGATGCTTAAAGAGGTGTTACAGTCTTGTAAAAGGCCACAAAGTAAAGATCATCATTTGCGGTTCATCATAAATCCAAATCAAAATTACACCAAAAGAAGAAGAGAAAGAATAACGTTTTCTTTACTGAACTGAGGCAATTCATTGTGGTAAATTACTTTTAAAGTCAATATCAAATTAAATACTGCTGAGTAAATGCAGATAGATCCCTCAGTAAATGAAGTCATCATCTGAAAACTGGGCTGTGTGTTTGCTCAGGTTTTCTTGATGTTTATTGAGGTGAAACGTTTAAGTAACAAAAAGGCGAAACCAGAAAATATCTGCAAGGGATGATAACTTTTCCCCAGCACTCGGAAACACTGACGTGATGTGTTTTAACTCTACTAAACCCAATACGAAGCTTTGCATTTCTTGAAAGGTCTCTATTTTTCACTAGAAAATTATTGGTAATTAATATTTTATTGTCTGTGGAGCCACACGTTAGAGGATTTCTGTCTGAAGAAAATAAATGGACCTTTAATTTGACCAGAATAAAAGTGAATCACACCCTTTTCACCACAGGTTAAACACAGAAACACCAAGCGAACCAAGTCATACTCCCCACCACTAATTGGTTTATCTCACACTTGTTTCTCTGCCTTTCCACATCTCCCATTTTATATAAAAGCTCTTCTCTTCTTTAATCGACCTCAATTTACCCTCTTTAGCGTAACTACCTCTCTTAATGAACGATTTGAAATCCCAGGATGATGAGACCACTACGCCATGCTTATTTTTCTTCTCTTTTTCAACAAATCTCTTTCCTTTTTAAACTCGTGCACATCTTTCACTCCACCTTACCCTACTTTCACTCCCTCTCTGTCCCTCTTGACCGGGCAATGTGCAAAATCTCATGCTGTACAGTTCTCTGATCTCACTGACTCTTGTAATTGTAGTCTCCTTGCAAATATTCTCCATTCTAAATGCAGATGAAGCAGTCATAGAGGTGGATCCACAGCCCGTTACTGAAGACGATGGTAAGATCTCATCATATTATTGAGATGAATTTAACTGTGTCTGAGAATTTGCAGCGGACTCCGAATCAGTGCTAAGCTTATAAATCATTAACAGAAGAAGAACGGAACAAGAGCAGGATGCATTGGGTTAGTTAAGAGAGACAAAGCGAGCAGACGTGGTGACAGGTAAATCCGTGGAAACTGAGGCGTAGAGATTGGACCAGAGTTTGTAAGAATACAGTAAATGGCCTGTATTTGTATAGCGCCTTCTAGGGTTCTACAACCCCCCAAGGCACTTCAGATCAATCAATCAATCAATCAATCAATCAATCAATCAATCAATCAATCAATCAATCAATTTTATTTATAAAGCGATTTTCAAGCAAAGTGCGACTCAAAGTGCTTTACAGAATTAAAATGACCCCAAATTCCCACAACCAGTGCGTCATTTGAGCCGGATCTTGCCGGACTAAGATCCGGGAACTCTTATTTTGAAAGGACCGTTCCGGCAACTACTGTATCTGCTAGGATCCGGCAACTCACGCGAATAACTTGGGCTATACGCAGGATTCGAATTAAGGGTGAGCTAGGGAGCTCCTGGAAGCCCTCAACACACCCAGGGGGAGCCCAAAAATGATCCTGGTTCTACTTATATAAATGTATCTATGTGGACTCTCCGGGGATTATTTTGAGCGGAGAGGCGCAGAGCTCTGATCGTTGTCGTGCTCCAGACAGATGCGTCCTGAGCACGGCCACAGTAACATTATCAAAGTGTCGCCACCACAAAAACAAATTTTACACGCGATTGTTTATGTCGGCTCACATCCTTTCACGCTTTCTGTTTTGCGTTTCGCTGCCCCCCCACCCCCCACCCCCCACCCCACCCCTCGTGCGTGTTCTGGCATCTGTTCCGCGAACATTTGAATTACAAATTAAGCACTGCCCATAACAGTTTGAAAACGTTAACAGACATATGCATGCGCGCACACACACATTTGGCTGAGTCCAGATGAACCAAGTAAGGTAAGGCAAGGAAACGCCATCAGAGGAGCCGTCTGCCCCGACAGCATCAGATCTTCCACAGCAACTAAGTCAGGGTGCTCAGAGGAGACAGAGCATAGACCCCCACCTCCACTCAAACACTACCTGTTGTAGAGCACCCAGGAAGCAACAGTTGACCACCGCCCCTGGGGCAGAGGGCCCCCACAGAGGGCCCCCAAAGAGGGCCCCCACAGAGAAAACACTGGATTAAAATGAGTAAAAATATGGAAATAAAAGAGCTAACATAAATGATAAAAGTGGGAAAATAAATAATAAATAAAATCATATGGACAGGAAAATAATAATATTATTAAATAATGAAACTGTGCTAAAATATAATCATACAAAACATGCAACGCCTGTAATAAATATAATCATGTAAATCGAGAAATAAAACTATGATAAATAATTAGATAAAAGCTAACCTAAATAGGCGGGTCTTGAGCCTGGACTTAAAACGTGAACGTTCTCTGCGGCCCTGAGGTCCTCCGGCAGATCGTTCCAGAGGTGAGGGCCGTAATACTGGAAGGACACCTCGCCGTGAGTGTGTGTCCTGCCTTTAGGGATGACTTCACAACACAATCAGTTATTCATTCATGTACACACACTCTGGTGGAAATGAGTTACGTAGCCACGGCTGTCCTGGAACGCAAGACTGCCAAACTCAGGTGCCACCGGTCCCTACGACCACCACCAGCAGCATGGGTGGTTAAGTGTCTAGTACAAGGACACAACGACTGCAACAGACCAAGTGGGACTCGATCCCACAACCCTTCAGTTACGAGATGGGCACTTAACTCCCTTGACACTGTCATCCCATTTCTTCTTTGTTCTCTTTCAAAAAATTTGGAAATGTTCTTTCAGTCAAAGATTCCTTTCCAATACCAGTTGGTGTTTAATTTTAACCTCCTGAGACCCTGCATGCACACATGAGAGCATTTTTGATATTGAATTTAAGTTAAAAAAAAAATCTTTTTTTACTTCTATTTTTTAGGAAACTTGTCAATATTTTATTTTATTTTACATCACACCAAATACAAATTTGGGTCTCAGGAAGTTAAATGACCCTAAAACTGGATTAGTGCTCTTTACAACAACTTGTGAAGGTCGAGTCTCCATTAAATCAGAAACACAAATGAATGAGTGAATGGAACCTCCCAAAATGCATGAAAATCCACCCAGATGTTCTGCTGTAGATACTCACTTAAGGGTCAACTGATGCCAGGTGTTCCAGTCACATGTGTGATTGGCTCCTGATTGAAAGCTCTCTGACACCTTGGTGATGATGTGTGTGCTACGACCAACACACCACACCAGTCAACCTTTTAACAACTGCTGATTGAGGAAGAGGATGTCATTCCAGAGGGAAATGTGACCAAGCTGGTGACCAGCATGGATCTTGTGCATGTTTGAGGCACCAGTGATTTTAGCACAGATTTGGTGTACTATGGTAACTATATCTTTAACTGTTGCTTTTTGACAAATGCATGATTCTTACAACTTGTACCTCACTGTAAAGGGTGCTAATCAGATCTTTCCACTGTTCAAATTTAAATACAAATTGTTGCATTAAAAAGGAGAAATTATTCTGTAATAACTGGTGATGCATCCAGTTGAATTGGCCCGTGCATCTTCAATCAATCAATCAATCAATCAATCAATCAATCAATCAATCAATCAATCAATCAATCAAAGCTTTATTTATAAAGCGCCTTCCACAACCCTGTCAGGAAGCCCAAGGCGCTGAACATGGTACAGTAGAAGTACAAATATAGTGAATAAATCAAAAATAAAAGCAATTCAGAAATAAAAGAAATTCAAATTACAAAATACAAATTACAAAAAAAGGTGAAACATTCTATTACAGGACAGATGGGTAAAACAAGGGATAGAGTGAACCATGAAAACTGTGAAAGAAATTCAACGTAAAAGAGGGCCGAATCAAACATGTTCAGGAAACGCCAAGCGGAGGAGGTGTGTTTTTAGGCGACTCTTAAAGACTTGCAGAGATGGGGACAGCCTAACTGAGGGTGGCAACTGGTTCCAGAGTGACGGTGCTAGTACTGAGAAAGCCCGGTCCCCGCGAGTACTACACCTAGAACGAGGGACAGTGAGCAGGCCTTGGTCAGAGGAGCGCAGAGCGCGTGATGGGGAATGTTTGTTCAGGAGTGTGGCCAGATAGGGAGGAGCACCACCCTGGAAGAAATTGTAAACAAAGACGAGGATTTTGAATTGTGCATGATAGCAAACCGGAAGCCAGTGCAGGGAGGCCAGAACCGGACTGATGTGGTCCCGTTTCCTGGTCCCAGTCAGGAACCTGGCTGCGCTGTTCTGCACAACCTGTAGGTGACGCAGTGATGACTGACACAACCCTGCATAGAGAGAGTTGCAGTAATCAAGTCTAGAAATAACAAAGGCATGCAGTACCCGCTCCAGGTGGGCTCTCGACAGCATAGGCTTGATTTTAGCAAGGCGTCTCAGGTGAAAGAAACTGGACCGGATCACTTGATTGATGTGAGCCTCAAATTTAATCTTGTTAGTATGCCTCCTGGATGTCTCCCTGGTGAGGTTTTCTGGGCATGTCCAACCGGGAGGAGACCTAAAGGAAGACCCAGGACACGCTAGAGAGACTATGTCTGACTACGGCTGGTCAGGGAATGCCTCGGGATTCCCCCAGAGAAGCTGGCCCAAGTGGCCAGGGAGAGAAAAGTCTGGGCCTCTTTCCTAAGGCTGCTGCCCCCACAACCTGAACTCGGATAAGCGAAAGAAAATTGATAGATAGATGGCATCTATGACCGTGCAGGAATTTGAGTCTCTATGTCTGTAATAAAGGAGGGAAAAGCGAGTGGGAAAAGAAAGGAAATGGCCATGAGAGCGTTCTATACGCTGCAGGTGCCACTGAATACATCAGAAACTCGCAACTGAAGTCCTGCAGTAGGATCTTATCCAGGATCTATTGACTCAGTCACATTCCTCCAGCCCATAGACTTCCTAATTTACAATACACTGTACACTTCCAGAGCTGCTACACCGTCTGCTGGACATCAATCATTCTGACAGAAAGAGCAGGGAGTCATAAAAACTCAAAAAAGATTGTAGTCCGGAAACAAGAAAAGTGAGGTGAATGAACAAGGATCGCACAGGGATCAGCCACAGACTAAATCTCAATTGAGCCAATGTAATGGAAAGAGATTTCCTTGTATTCAACTTTAAACTGGAGGTCTTTGATGTTAAGCCATAACTTTGGGCCTAGAGTAGGTGTTGGTGCTGGGGAATGTCGCTGATTGGCTCATTTCTTCATCCGTAACAAGATGCTTGGTGGGTCTACCGCCACACCTTAAAACAGCCTCTTGTAGGGTCTTGATTTGTCAGTTCTGACTCCTTGGATGGAAGCAGAGAAAACTGATTTGAGACTGAACAAAGGAAAGCTGACACAAAACAAAGCAGAACTGTTTGTCAGAACGTTGTTCTAATAAAGCCGTCTCTGTGATTTCCCTCAGACATTGCTTCCCAGTATCCGACTTTATGGAAGGAACAGGAGCGCAGTCGACAGAACAGAACCAGGACATCGCGTGAGTATCAAAGGCCACTCTTTTCTTTAATGGTGGCAACCAGGTATTTGCAAACCTCAGCTAAAAGTCCACTTTGCATTCATCTTACGTGTGCGAGCCATCCCAGTTTGGGTCTGTTCCTGTCCTTTAAGGACAGATGGTGGGTTGTGAAACCCATACGTCTTGGTGTTGAAGTGCATCGGGCTTTGAGGATCTGCTTGACTGTGGTTTCTGCATTGCAGCGAGTCTGTAATTATCTTCACATGGCACCAACACAGGATCTTCTCCTTTAACACACGTGCACGTTTATCGTCATATCAGCCTTTTGCTCTTGGGGAACTGAGTTGCTCTCTGTACTTTATGCTGGCCCAAAGATGAGAACCTTCTGTGCTTGTGTGGGTTTGTGTGTGAATCCCATTACCATAATTTACAGCCAATAAAGAGCTAGAAAAATGCAGCATTGATGGTTTTGATTAGCATATGTTTTTTTGAGGTACTGAGATGAATTTTTTTTTTTAAAAACTAACCCCCACCCCGACAAAGGGGGTCCATACAGAGGAACTGAAGCAAGAAGACTTGGTTTAAAAAAGGGAGGCATTTCTTTGAGCGGGTAAAGATCTCTACTGAAAGTTAAGAGGAAAATATTATTCATAATCCTGAAGAGGATGTGCTGCACACGAGAAGAAAAGGCCTGAACATTTCCACCCGTCTTTCATCAAGACCACTGCAGACGTCCTTTGTATGGACCCAAACACGAGTTTACAGAAAGTCAAGTAGGAAAGTCCTTCAATTCAATTCAAAAATACAATTCAAAAAAGTCCTACCTCTGCATATGGCCAGGGTGACTGGCTGTGCATGCTGTCACGGGAGACTCACCTGAGACAAACTACGCTGGTCGTTTGCAGCGCCAAAGGAAAACGTTCCAGTCGTATGCAAGACCCCTGTGTCTGCGATGCGATGTGATGCATGGGGCCCAAAGCAAGTGAGTGTAACCGAGGGCCCTGAGAGGATGACGCTACCCGGATAAAAGCTGCACATGAAGAGAGACGGACAGCCATGAACTCGAGAGGCTTTTTTATTGACACCACCGTCACTTCACATTACAGCAGTCACGTTCCCAACAACCAACCCACACACCTCCGGTCAGCACAGTAAAAGCGCTGCACACCACATCCTGTCTGGCTGCAAACAAAATAAGAGTCTCACTAAAGTAGTTTACATGAGAATGGAGGCAAAAAGAAGAAGGCTGAGGACATAAGGAGCCATTTTCCAAAGAAACGTGGAAGTCACTTAAAGTCAAGTTAGCTAATCAAATGAGTCCATCATAATAACGTTATTGGCAGTGCTAGCATACAGCAGGTTAAACATCTGTAGCTCATCTACAGGTGATTTACCTGATGATTTACTTTTCTCTGAGAGAGAAAGAGAACTAACTATGTTAATCATGCTCTGTTGGTGTTAGATGTATAAGACCCCACCAATGTCCAGAGCCAATCTACGCCAATGCTCACAGATGCAACAGTCAGCCCAATCAGATCTGACTAGGGATGTTTTGGTTTATCCGGGTAGGAGCTTGCCAACTACTGCAGCCTAAAAAAGTTGATATATTTAACCATTCTTCTTTATCCAGCCTCATCGTGTGACCAGGAGCATCAGTCTGCTGTGGAAGAGAAGAGGCTGCACAATAACGACGCTGTGTTTGTACCAGACTGTGCCCATGGCGGTCTCTACAAGCCAGTCCAATGCCATCCCTCCACTGGCTACTGCTGGTGTGTTCTGGTGGACACTGGAAGGCCCATACCTGGGACCTCAACCAGGTAGGCTAGCATTTGACAATTTTGTTGTGTACCTGTACAATGACAATTAAAGAATCTTGAATCTTAAAGGAGAATAGTTTACCTTTATAAAAGTTTGCCAATAATTTGTCAGCTTTGAGTTCACCGTTAAAGCGGTCAAGTGATTGTTAAGCATCCTAGAGCAGAGTTACCATTTAACAGTCTTTCAGATAGGATGAGTCATACTTAGGGATGGGTACCTTTGACATTTGAATCGATCCGGTACTAATTCCCAGTACCTACGAATCGATACCGGTACTTAACGGTACCAATTTTTGATACTTTTGAGTGTTTATTATTTTATTCCCTTTTATAATTAAATATATATTTTTCTCAATATATAACCATATTTGATAAATATAACGATAAATAACATCCAACTGTTTGTATTTTAACATCATCCTTGTAGTTTTATAAGCTGATAATTAAACTGAAGCAAACATCTTTACTGTGAACTAAATTTACTGTGTATCTTCATTCCTTTTGCCGTCCTTTTTTCATTTGATTTTTCCTACTGGGAAGTTAGAATTTCCGAGGAGAAAGCGAACGCACCATTAGCTGATAACAATGGTGGCAATGGAAGCTAACATATCAAGCTAACGTTATCTTAAACAGTTTATTTAACTGCTGGAGCAGATTAAAACAATGATGCCTCAAACTTAGATCGTTGTCACTGGTTTCATCTTCACCCAATCACCCGTCGCATTTAGTAAAGTGAGGCCAAACGTTAGAGCGCGTTCATGTTGTTCTAGTCAGAATTTCTGAGATCCGAGGAGAAAGGGAATGCACCATTAGCGAAACGGAAGCTAACAAATCAAGCTAACGTTATCTTAAACATTTTATTTACCTACCGGAGCTGCTCTGTTTACAACTCGCTCGCAGCTACCGATGACATAACGCTCTTGCGCATGCGCAGCTGTCTAGGCAAGTTCTCGTTGTGAAGGACGGGCACCAAAACGAGGCACCGTTTCAAATGAAGTGAATCAGTGCTCGGTCGGTACTGTGGCATTCGGTCGGTACCTTAAAAAGTACCGAATTCGGTACCCATCCCTAGCATACTTACGTTTGTCCAGACTTTGCTCCCACGTTTAAACTTCTGAAGGTCTCTAAGCAAGCAACAACAAAACAAAAAAAAAGAATGAGCTAAAACAGTGAAAACAGTCAGTTTTACAGATTGGAGCGGTCTTATTAAGCAACGTTGCTGAGCATCATGTTAACAAGGCATCAGGCAGAGTGCCAGATAGCACATTAGGACACGTATGCACTGTGGATTATACTTGGCCAGCTTTTGACACAGTCACACAGCAGCAATAGAGACATTACTGTCTCAAAGGAAAGCAGAGAAAGCTTCCTTGTGTCCCACGCTCTCCGTCCCCCTCTCTTCTTCCGTCTCCTTCCTCACTATCCCTCCTCCTCTCTGTCCTCATACCAACTCTAAATCCTCTCCCTACTTTGGACGACTTTCACAGCCACTGGTTTGCCACAAAACAATTATTTGAATCCCTAAGATTTGACTAAAGGGTAATTAGGAAACACAGGATTCCTCTGATTTTACGAGGATGGTTTTGCTCCTGTAAACAATCCCCCTTTTCAGTCAGACTTTTGTTGTTTGGAATATGCTTTTGCAGGTATGAACAACCAAAATGTGACGGCAATGCCAGAGCCCATCCGACCAAACCAAAGGACCATTATAGAAGCAGACATCTCCAAGGTACATCCCCACATGACTTGGTCTGTTTTTATTTGCTGACCACATGGTGGTGTTTGCCTCAAACTGCTCCCACACTTCCAAGGCTGTGATGTGTGTGTGTGTGTGTGTGTGTGTGTGTGTGTGTGTGTGTGTGTGTGTGTGTGTGTGTGTGTGTGTGTGTGTGTGTGTACACATCATTAGTACTGACGCTCAAGGAGACACTTGATAAAGACTTGAGGATAGCCAGATACTACCCTTTACTGGTCAATGAGCAGGGAGACAGAGACGGATTGGGGGAGGTTTAATCTTCAGCTGACATTTGAGATGGTGGATAGTGGAATGAAGGCATAGATGAGAAACAGCAGGGAGGTGAGGTGGAGATAATGGATGATAGGATGCCAGAGACAGGTGGTGATACCAAGACTGATATTAGGGCAGATAACTACATTGAGGGTAGGAGATCACTCTGGGGTTGGGAGTCACAAAAAGATCTAAGTTACATTTTTAGAGGATATAAACAAGAATCCGACACTCTGAAGCTACATATCTGGGGTCTCATTTATCAAGCTTGCTTACGCACAAAATGGGGTCAGAAAACTGCGTAAGCAACTTTCCATGCAAACTTTGGAATTTATGAAAGAAAAGTTAGCGGAAAAATGTGTGTAACTTTAAGTTGACTGAGGCCCTGTCCACATGTAGCCGGGGATCTGCCAAAACGTAGATATTTTTCTACGTTTTGGCCTGTCATCCACACGAAAACGGAGTTTTTTCACACCAAAACGGATCTTTTTAAAAACTCCGGCCAAAGTGAAGATCTGCGTTTTCTCCGTTTTGGGTGTCTGCGTGTGGACAGACAAAATGGAGTTTTAAGGTCCGCAACGTCACTTTCCGCAACAAAAAAATGCTGACATCACGTGTGCGACCTGTGTTTACACTAGCCGGCATCACGGAAGCCTTCAGAGCTGCCCTCTGTCACTACCCGATCCATCAATTGTCCAAGCGCTTTCTGCTTGTTTGTTTTTGCAAGAGGAATTACTGCTCCTTGCGGAAGACCACAGACGAAGGACGAGTTTAAGAACGGGGGAAGTACTGCCGCCTACAGGTCTGGCATGTCCATAACAACGTATTTATCCGGGTACGTGTGGACAGAGTTTGTTTTTAAAACGCGGTGGTGTGGATGCAAGTTTTTGGAGGGGCGGATATCCGTTTTTAAAAAACCCCGGCTACGTGTGGACTAGGCCTAAGGACCTGGCTTACACACATGAAATCCTGCAGCATTATCACTTGTACCGCTTCGTTTTCTCACAGAACAAGAACCCCCACACGCACACGCACACACACACACACACACACACACACACACACACACACACACACACACACACACACACACACACACACACACACAGCCTGAAGCGCAGAATACGGAATGCAGAATATCAGCAGGGGGACAGATTGAGACAGAATGTCATGCGTCTGTGACAGTGTGTGTGTGTCCTGTCACTGTGACCCGATTGATCATGCACCCTGCCTACTTGTACACGGGAGATCTCTGTTTGGCTGACTGGTTGGCATGTGTGGCTTTCGCCCTGGAGTCTGGGGATCGAATCCCGATTGGACCATTTTTTTATATCCGCCACAGATCTCTCTGAAGAACTCAGAGCTGACGGCTTCAGCAACGCTGTGCCACTCCGTGGATTTTCTCTTATTTGTTTTGCAAAAGCACTTCCTTTCATTTCTCCACCTCACCCACAAGTACCTCAACTTCTGCTTGTGAAATAGCGCTTCCTTGATCTGCGGTCATGATCGAAATCCTGCAACAAGCCGGCTTATGTATATGCATGAGATCCACAAGGCACTTTGCATTGACTATTTATGGCAGTAAGTGGGCGTGGTGAGGGCGGGATGTGACTAAAATGCAGCTGAGAACCTTTCTAGATAGCCTCTGATTTATGAAGCGAAGATTGCGTGCAGCTGGGCGTACTCCATGTTTGATAGATCACAAACCTGCTTGGCTTAAGTACATACTTTTGCTGAGCTTAAGTACATTTTTAGTAAGGATTCTACCAATGTTTGATAAATGGGACCCCTGAACTGTATTTGCTAATAGGTAAAAGAAAATAAATTTAAGAATAAATTTAAGAATCGTGCATTATAAAGGCAGGTTCTGAGAGTTTGTAAAAATAATCTAATCAATGATTAGTTATGAAAGCTGCTTGCCCAGAAGCTTCACAGGAAAACAACAAAATGTGTTTTTTTCGGCCAAAAATACAACATCTGAGTATGTTCAAGTGTCAAAGTAGGAGGTCAGGGTTACACGGGTTTCTCCTCAAAGACATGTGGTTTTCAACACTTTTTTCAATAAGCTGTGGCAACTGTGGGGAAAACTGAAGTTATTTTGCAAGTATTTGCAAGTACATTTAAAATAATATATCATCCTGTTGGTTTTACTTGTTTTGGAGAAAAACTTGCACACCATGCTAATTTCAATGTGACTTAAACTGTCCCAACAGACGTCCCATTGCATACATTATGAGAGCTGTCAAACAGCGTGCTAGTCATTTTTTTTTTAGCAATTGTCTAATAATTATTTAGATCTGTTTGTAATCCAACATGCCAAGTAAAATGTTCAAATCTATGATTGATTTTTAAAGCTAACTTTGCAGAACAATGCTGCCTCATTGGAAATATAAACTCTTTCTCAGCAGTATTAGAGGATTAGAGAAAGTACTTAAAACATATTTAGATTCACACTGCTGAATGTAATCTCACAATATCTTGAGTTAACTGAAGCCTAAAAATGTTTGGAAGTGCAGTAAATTGATTCATTTGAAGGTGCAAAGTGTAAGAATGAAGTAACAACTGTGGCCACATTTTGTTACCACAATCTAAGCAAAACGTCACTTTCTCACTACCCTTCCGTGAGTTTTATTGCTGTTGCCAGTTACGAGTCATGCACAGCAAGTTGATAATTAGATAAATACATTGTTAAATCTGGTGTTAGCACTCTTGGGTGTTTTATGGTAGGGAGCACTTACTACACATATTATGGTAATAAGTGTCCTGCGAGAGAGGAAGTGGTAGTTGTTTCTTGCTGTTATAGTTTTGAACGACTCATTAAACCAGTACTATTCGATTCCGGGTCTCAAGGGCTGGTACCCAGCATGTTTCAGTGCTTTCTCTGGTCCAACACACTTGATTCAGTGGCTGAATCGTCTGTGCAGCAGCTCATCAGGCTCTGCAGAAGCCTGTTAATCACCTACTAATTGAAATCAGGTATGTAGAAGCTGGGTTAAAACCTAAACATGCTGGATACCAGCCCTCAAGGCAATCTGAAGGTGGTGGCAATTACATCTCAGGAAAAGCCCTGCATTTAGGGAAGTAAAACGCCACCATTGACTCATTATCCACTTCACACATGCACTGTGATATTGAGTTGATGGTAATTGAAAAAGTAGCTTGAGATGTTTTTATAGCCAAATATTTGCTTCTAACTCCGTTAGCACTGTTAGCTCAAGGTGTCTATGACCTGCTTCACCCGATGTTAGAGTAAAACAAAAAGATGTCTTGACTTCTTCTGGGTCGCTCCTGTTTACTGGCTTTGGTTCTTTAAACAACTCTGAAGCCTGTCTGTGTCGAATTACTAATGCCGGTGCTGCAGCATTGGCTTAGTGCAGACTCGGCAACACCACAAACTCACTGATGTAAACAGTGACTATGTCACTTTTTTATTTAAAGAGCAAGTTGCAGCCAAATCTACTTTTTTTGCCAATACAAAATATAATTGAGTGTCTAATCGTGCTGTAGACACATGTAGTCAATAATTTGGCACTTTAGTGCATCTTAGCTAAAATTTAAATTTTCTGCCTAAAACTGTCAGTGTTATGCCATCTTCAGGTAAAATTTCTGCACTGCATTTGAATTTTAATCTGTCATCGCTGTTGGCTAAGAGGTACCCTATGGTGTTAGCTAGTACATTATGATGTCAGAATGTCGTGAGCCTGTGTGTGTGTGTGTTTGTTATTGACTCGGCCCTCTCAGTCTGCTAGGCAACAGCATTATTTGCATTTTTAAAGCAGGAAGTGGAGTAAGACTCTGGTGGGGGTGACTTGCTCTTTAAAGGGACTATAAGGAAGTTTGACAGCCAAAACATGTATAGAAATAATAAATGTCTTCTTCATACATTCTCCTGCAATGCCCTGGTCCTGTAGAATGAGCCCTGGCATTTTTACTGTGATTGCCTGTTTTTCTGTAAAATCACAGAAAAAGAGAGATGCTCGGGTCGAGCAGGCTGCTTCATGCGCGTTCACGCTCAGGCATCGCCCGTAGCATTTGCTATCCGTAGCTTTAGCAGCAGAGAGAGAGGCAGTGTTCCTAACACCTAGTGATGAACCTAGCTACTTTTCTAAAGACCCTTAGCTACTTTCTGTAGAACTTTCTTCTATATATTTCCAGCAAATTAGCAACAAAATAGCCATTTTTGCTCTGAACCGTTCTTTGGTTTGACGTTGTTTCAGCTGTCATCAAGGATATAAAAGTTACAGATACAAAAGGCATCTCTGGCACTTTAGCTCACTTAGTAAGGTGTCTGACTCTCACGTAGGAGACCTGGGTTCGATTACAGGTGTGAATAAAGTTTGTTATTTGGAGTTTATTTTTTACATTAATGATAATTTTTTACAGTATGAAGACAAATTTTTATTTGAGACTCGCCAAATGGCATTGAATTCACGGATAAAAAAGATGTGGGTTCAACTTTCATTTTGGAACAATTTTTCAAGCAAGGGAAGGGAATGATCTGAGCATGCAGGAGGACTGACCCATCATAAACCTTTGTCGGCTGTGCTGAAGAGAAAGGTACAGAACCACATTATTTAATTAATTAGCTGCGCGTTCTCCTGTCCTCTGTCCTCCGGGTCACACACACACACACACACACACACACACACACACACACACACACACTGCACGTTCGGCCGGCCGACGAGAAAGTGCAGCTGCAGAGACAGAGGGACATTATTTTTATTAATTTCCTGTGTTCTTCTGTCCTCTGGGCCACACACACACACACGGGACTGTCTCAGCTGTTATTTTCGTTAAGGAGTGTGCACGTACAGCATGCGCGCCTAGTGCACGAGCCTACTGTTGAAGCTGCCGTTACGCTTTTGGCCTGAGGGGGCAATCACGAGCATAAAAATTCAAAAGTCCGAAAAGTCCCTTTAAAGAAGAAAACTGACAACCCCTCAGGCGGCTGAGAATGAAACCTGTTTCAACGTAACCTTCCTTCCAACATGATTGAGACATTAGACTGTTTTGTGATTATTTCACTGTAGAAATTATACAAAAACCCCCTTTAATAATGTAAAACTGTAATAAGGTCAAACAGCTCCAGATAATATATTTCAGTCAAGTTTACTTTATAAATCTTTACACCACCATCTGTTTGTCACTGCACAGATATTACTGCAGGTAACGATGTTCATCTTCACTGTAAATATAAAATTTTAAATAAAGATTATTCTAAAATAAAACAAAAAACGGAGTGTATTTAACATAAAGTTAGCATGAACTACTGTTAAATTTGGGGCACATAAATTCTGCGAGACATAATCTCGATTTCTGTATACAGAGGCAGTTCAAGAAGGCGTACAAAAAACGACTTAACAGAGGTGAAAAATTCTTTTAGGATTTGTTATGTCTTCAGGCATTACTCTGGCACTTCAGGATGAGAAAAGTTTCTGGGTAAAGTTTAGTTGTTTCCTTATTTGTCTGCCTGTTCATCTAGTAAACAAGGTAATAACCCAACAGGTTTCAAACAAAGCTGCCTCTGTTTGCACCCCGTCGGTAGCTGTTTATGTAACCATGTTTCAGGACCGAGCTCTGTCTCTGTCTGTCTGTCTGTCTGTCTGTCTGTCTGTCTGTCTGTCTGTCTGTCTGTCTGTCTGTCTGTCTGTCTGTCTGTCTGTCTGTCTCTCTCTCTCTGTCTCTCTCTCTCTGTCTCTCTCTCTCTGTCTCTCTCTCTCTGTCTCTCTCTCTCTGTCTCTCTCTCTCTGTCTCTCTCTCTCTCTCTCTCTCTCTCTCTCTCTCTCTCTCTCTCTCTCTCTCTCTCTCTCTCTCTCTCTCTCTCTCTCTCTCTCTCTCTCTCTCTCTCTCTCTCTCTCTCTCTCTCTCTCTCTCTCTCTCTCTCTCTCTCTCTCTCTCTCTCTCTCTCTCTCTCTCTCTCTCTCTCTCTCTCTCTCTCTCTCTCTCTCTCTCTCTCTCTCTCTCTCTCTCTCTCTCTCTCTCTCTCTCTCTCTCTCTCTCTCTCTCTCTCTCTCTCTCTCTCTCTCTCAGCATTCGCAAGAGCTGCGTTCTGCAGCAGGACAGTTTTTCATCTCTGCTCAAGCATCAGGGACTCTTGTGGTCTTCATAATAAGCAGAGATACAGACAGATCCCAGATTAATCTGGTTAGACTAAGATTTTCCTCATCTTAGCTTTTCAGTGGCATATAAAATCAATCAGATTCTTGATGTCCCGTGAATTAAGATTTAACCAAATGTTGGATTAAAAAAACCCACAATATCATTTTTTCTTCATAAATAATTGTGTCCACAACTATAAACACTGCAGCTGTATTAATCCAGAGCAATTATAAGTGTCGTCTTTACATTACTGCAGTGCATTTGCTGCTGAACCACGGGCGCTGAGAGTTTTATGGGGTGAGATGGGAAAAAAAGCAATTTGCTTTGGAAGGGGCAGGAAAGGAAAGCTGAGCAGTTGGCTTGCTTGCCTGGCAGCCCTGGATCATCGAGTAGCGCCGGGGCAGTTGTTTGGAGCTGCTGCTGTGAGTGCTGACAGGGTTCTGACCCGTGTGGCTCAGAAGAAAAACACAGCTTCTTATTAGCAGTAACGCACACACGTAAATACTCTCATACTGGCCAAGTTTTCACAGATATGCAAAGGCTGGTACAGCTTCTTATTAAAGCTTTTTTGTGCTTTGGCAGTCCATTTGTGTCCTTACTTAAACAGTATCCAGTCAGAAAAAAGGGTTGATCTGTTCACCATTTGAATGAACCACAGGCGTGATCAGATTCCTGCAGAATTAGAGCGCATGTTTGTGCTCCACGAAAAGCCCCGACCAAGTCATCCCACAAATCTCTTCTCAATAAGCAACCAGATAAGAACTCTTTTGCTTCTGACGGCGAAATTGAGTGACTGTCTCGACTATACCACCACAACAGTCCCTAGAAGGCACCAGTTTGGCTATTAGCAGGTGGGTCGGATATTTTACTGGGTTTTGGAAGCTCTACCAAAACCTGCGGGAAAGTCTGTTCCACATGCAGCAGTGGAAGTGTTCAAACGTGACTGTTTCAGCCCTCGTCCTGGAGCTGGCTATTGAAATGTTGGAGAGTGGAGTGAGGCTGGGTGCTCACACAGATGCTGCTCACCACCTGTTAGCGAGGTGTAAAGCATGCTATTATCTCCTGCACAGGAGAATCTGGCCCCGCAGGCCAGTGCCATAAAAAAAGCAGCAACCTGTAGAGAATTTTTTTCACCTTCTCCTCTGCAGACGCGGTAGTAGAGCCAAGTCAGACTGTGAGAAAGCAAAGTAAATTGGAATCCTGGAATCTGTCAGCTCTCCGTAGCCCTCAGCTCTTTTAGAGCAAACATGGCTGGCACGCTCTCAAAATTATATGGCTTAACAGACAATTACTGACATTAGGGTCATTCTGCACCCACGTCCCTTAATTTAGGATTTTTTCCAATCATTTTGTGAGCGATAATGCTCGACTTGGCTTTGTTCTATCATTCAAAACTATCTTATTGCAAAAATATGCACTTATCCGACACTTTACAACCAAGATAGACCCATGGACGTAATTTTCACTTTAGAAGTGGGGGGGACACGGGGGGGGGGTATCTTTACAGTATGTTCTAAAGGGAAACAGGCTTCAACAAAAACTGTTGTTTTCCACTTGGTCCTAGAGCTCAACCAGTGTCCATTTAATATAGCGTAATGTTGTTTTTAGATGGTAAAAAGTGTGCAGGGGTCAAAACTTGACTTTGGAAAAAGTGGGGGGGACATGTCCCCCCTGTCCCCCCCCAAAAATTACGTCCATAGATGGACCCCTTTTGCTTTCAGAACTACAAAGGTTCAATGTGATGCTGGAAACATTCCTCAGAGGTTGTGATCCACATTAACATGATACCATCTCACAGTGATACAGGTGTATCTAATAATGTGGCTAGATGAACAAATTAAGCACTTTTTCTCTCAAGCGAGTTTCATCATTGTGCGCAGTTGCCTTAACCACAGTCATCTTCCTCCGACAGTGACCGAAGCTCCAGAACTTTATGAAAGAGATCAAAATTAGTCTTGCATTTGTTTCCTCCTCTTCTGTTTTCATGTTAAAACTATAGTGCTGTTAACCTCCCTCCACAGACATTTAGTAAACCACCCATGATTGGAAGTTTTCCACATTGGTGATAAGATTTTAATTTTATTTAGTGGATACTTTTTACCCAGTACACAGTACAGTTAATCCCACATGAACTGCGTGCTGCATGCTCTTATACAGTCATGTCTGTGTGGTTTATTTTCCAGGCTGTCCTGGGGCAAAGAAAACAGAGTTCCTGACAAGTGTTCTTGACGCACTGTCGACAGACATGGTGCATGCTGTCACAGATCCAGCATCAGCTGGAAGGTATGGCTTTTGGAAGTGGATGTGTTTATCTTACGATTACCGTTCTTCACTGCTTACTCTAAAATATCTGAATGGAGTTGGTGGATTTTGTTTTGAGGAAATGAAGTTCTGATAATCTGTTGAACTGATTCCTGACCTTCAGGATGGCCGAACCCGACCCTAGTCACACTCTGGAAGAGAGGGTCGTCCACTGGTACTTCAGTCAGCTGGACAAAAACGCCAGCGGGGACATTGGAAAGAAGGAGATCAAGCCATTCAAACGATTTCTTCGCAAGAAGTCCAAGCCCAAGAAGTGTGTTAAGAAGTTTGTGGAGTACTGCGACATCAGCAATGACAAGGCACTGTCTCTGCAGGAGCTGATGGGTTGCCTCGGGGTGACCAAGGAAGAAGGCGAGCTGAACAACATAACTCTTTGTAATGTTAGCTGGTATTTGTCTCTCAGAAGGCAAAGTTGCTTGGCTTCAGCAACACAGGAATAACACAAATATATAGTTTACAGATAATGACCCTTTGCACGTGACGTCACGCCACTCATGAGACCGCCCCCTTCGCCATGATGGACGGCAAAAAGACCGTTTACACCCGTAGAAACTCCAGTGAAGGGAGTCAAAACAAGCCAGTTTGTAGCCTTTTATCGCTTTTATTTAGCTGATTTGATAGTAAAATGGTTTTAGCTTGCTGCGTGGTCGGCTGCATTAACAGACAAGGACGTAAACTCAACTCGTTTTGTTGTTTTAATAACTTTGATGGAGACTGAGGACGGAGATGAACTGCAGTGATCAATCAAGCAGACTAGCAGGCCTCAGATTTGCAGCGAACATGTTTTTACCGTGTAAGATTAACGTTCATTTATTTCATGAGGAAGACAGGGACAGGGATACATGTGATGTGTTTATACTAGTTATTGATAATCCTGATGGATGGATGGTATTTCACCACGGAGACTGCACTCCGTCCACTGTAGTGTAAAGTGAGATAATTATTAACAATATTAAAGCTCCGATGTATGATTACGTGTGTTAAAATTACGTTATTTATTTATATGAGCGTCGACGTTCAGAGATCTTCTCATTCCGGTGTGAGAGCAGCAGCTGAACCCGGTAACACCACCAGCAACAGAAGCTGGTAGGGATCCGGACTTTTTAACAATCAGCTTTGGTGTAAAGTGAAACGCTGTTTTTAACATAACGTTATAAATCCAGAGGGGTGAATTTAGGCAAAGTCAGCAACATGTTTACATCGGTGAACAGCTGCAGAGAGAACGTAAGCTAACGTTGGTAAGCTAGTTAGCATACCGCTCTCAATGAGCCCCCGCTAGATGCGCTACTTCTTCTGATATCTGAACTGGGCATGAACTAGTGGAAGGAATGCTGGAGGAGTTTTGTTTTGATCGCAAAAACAATTTCAGGCTCTACTTTCCCCTTTGTTTAGTATTCGTGTCGCTCACTGTTTACATGCTGCCGTCCACCATGGTGGGCCCACGTGATTAGGTGACGTCGGTGCAAAGGGTCAATACAAAAATGTGAAAAAATATCTGGTTTAGATTCATTTTTATCATTTTTTGAGGTTTTCATGCGACTGTTGTCCATGAAACCATTTAATTGTGCATGTGTAATTAACAAGCTCTCTAGTATTAATGGAAAATAGAAAAACCTGCTTTGGTTTTCTCTTTTTAAAACCAGGGACAGTCTCACAAGGGGGTTTGCACCCGTCTCTAACCCACAAACCCATCACTAAAGTTAAAGTTCAGTTAATTGGTTAGTTATGTCCTGTTAGTTGGCACACTGGTGTGTGAAATTTGTTCTCCGCATTTGACCCATCCCTTGGGGGAGGCACTGGGTCCCATTTTTGAAGTCTTTGGTATGGCCCAACTGGAGATTCTCCCAGTCTCAGGACAGACACTCATACGACTATGCCACTGAGCTGGGTTTCTAATAGACATTTGGTTCCTAAAACAGAGCTCCCAACACACCAGCATCTCTCTGGGCTGGTTATTTAAATGAAAACCCTTCTATCTTCATGTAAACTATACAATTCATCTTATTTATGTACACTTTTTCAAAAGCACATGGTTGCAACACTGCTCTGTGTATAATAAGAAAACCACTGCCGATCTAAAGCTGGTGGCAATTACATCTCAGGAAACGAAACAGGAAAACTCTGCCAACTTCAAGAAAAGAGGGCAGGCATGTCAGGAAAAGTATTTGACACTTATCATTAGAAGGGATGACAGACACTGTTGCATCTGTAATAAAATTACAAAATACAAATGTAGAATTTAAAGTGATACAACTTCTCATTCAGAAACTAGTGAGACAAACTTTCAATGTCTTACCATAATACCCCTCCACCTATGATTACCACCAAGTTTTTCTTGATCAGCAGCCCAGTGGGATGGGGATGGGGGGTACATTGCTAAATCCAGTATAGAAACAATTATCTATTCCTTCAATGTATTAATAAAAAAAGATACAGTGAGTAGATTTATCACCCATAGCCTATAGCTAGCTGAAACCTGCATGCTGGTGGTGTATATATATTTGTTTTTTGCAGCAGGATAACTGCAAACTGACACAAAGAGTAAACTGCTAATTGCTCACAATAGCTCTAAACAATGGGTGTTTTTATGCCTGCAAATCATTTTTGCTTTTTTAGTCTTTTACTCAGAAGGAGCAAATAGCTAAAGCAAATATTGTGCAAAAACAGGTGCAGCGCATTTTAAACCAATACAGTGGATCTGATGCGTTCCTAATACTTGGCATATCACTTTGTGTCCTACAGGAGTCAAACCAGGGGAAGACTTACCTTCTAGTAAACTAGTAAGTAAAGTACTTTTCTTTTGAAGTCGCTGCCTCAGAAATAGGGAGCCTAAAGGTTGGTTTATGCTTGACGCGTCCGCGAGGTCCGCACGGCTCCGCGCGGAAAAGTTGCGTCATTTTGCGTCATTTTAACAACCACGCCCCTCCACCGCATCTCCGCACGGCCCAAGATTTCCGCAACGCGCACCTCGGAAAATTTCTAACCACGCGGACGGTCGGATGTGGAAAAACATGGCGGACCGGCAAGGCAGAGGTTCGTAAATACAGACAATTGTATGATTCAGCTCTCAGAGATCACCGTGATCAACATGTTGTTAATAATTCTTGGAGAGAAATAGCTCGCACTGTCGGAAAAGACGAGGACGCTGTTAAAAATGCTGAAATACCATGTTGTAAACAGTCATTTCTACTTCTACTATGGTGTAGTGTTGGATGCATGCCGTAGAGCTCCATGCTGCCCCATTCAGTTTGGGAGAATATTGGCTCACCGCAGAGACGAGCCGCACAAACCATAAACGCTGCGAGTTGTGAAGCGCGTTCCAGCCGTGAGCCACATCACCGCGCGGAAAGTGAATGCGTCAAGCATAAACCAAGCTTAAGTCTCCTCCCCTTCTGGTCGTCTCATGGTTTCCCAGAATGGTCCGTGTAAGTGAACGGGGCGATGCATTTTCAGACTTTTCTGGTTCGCTTTGCCTTTAATCCCACATATGTTGTACTTCACTTTAAATGATAATTGTGTGTTTTGTGTCTCTGTCACGTATTTTGAGATGAATTTACTTGTAAAAATTGGTAATTTAAAAGACTACAAATCAGAAGTCAGCCTTATAGTGCTTACTGCCAGCAGTAAGTAAGTCAGGCTCGTTCCCGGTGAGAATTGGACTCCGCCAAGGCTGCCCTTTATCAACGGTTTTGTTCAGAACTTTTATGGACAGGATTTCTAGGTGCAGCCAAGGTGCTGAGGGGATATGTTTTGGTGGCCCGAGGATTCGGTCTCTGCTTTTTGCAGATGATGTGGTTCTGTTGCCCCATCATAATGTGATCTCCAGCTTTCGTTGGAGCAATTCCCAGTGAAGTGTGAAGCAGCTGGGATGAGAATCAGCTCCTACAAATCTGAGACTATGGTGTTGAATCAAAAAATGTTAGAATGCCTTCTACAGATCAGGGACGGGGTCCTGCCTCAAGTGGAGGAGCTTAAGTATCTCGGGATCTTGTTTACGAGTGAGGGAAAGATGGAACGTCAGACCGATAGGCGGACTGGTGCAGAGGGGGAAGAGAGAGCTGAGCCGGATGGCTAAGCACTTGATTTACCTGTCAATCTACGTTCCAACCCTCATCTATGGTCACGAGCTTTGGGTAGAGACCGAAAGAACTAGATTGTGAATACAAGCAGCCAATACAAGTCTCTCCACAGGGTGTCTGGCCTCTCTCTTAGAGAAAGGGTGAGAAGCTTGGTCATCCCGGAGGGGTTTGGAGTAGACCCGCTGCTCCTCCACATCGAGAGGAGCCAGTGGAGGGGGCTCTGGCATCTAGTTAGGGTGCCTCCTGGAAATCTTCCTGGTGAGGTTTTTAGGGTACATCCAACCGGAAAGAGACCCAAAGGAAGACCCAGGACACAGTGGAGGAACTATGTTTCTCCGCTGGCCAGGGAACACCTTGGGATTCCCCCGGAGGAGCTGGTCCAAGTGGCTTAGGAGAGGGAAGTCTGGGTCTCCCTGCTTAGGATGCTGTCCCCATGACCCAACCCTGAATAAGTGGACAAAAATGGATGGATGGATGGATTTACAGTGGTTTTCTACATGTTTAAGACTCTCTTTCATCCTGGAAGAAGGACGCGAAGCTCACAAAAGTCAAAGTCCTTCTTCTACTTGTCTGGCTTGATGAGGTAATTTTTGTGGGACAAGCAGTTGTAGTCTACAACAAGTTTTCACAAAACACCTAAGGTAATTTTTGCTGCCTGTGAAAAACAAGCACTTTCTTGGCATCAAAGTGCGTCTTTAAAATACTACACGGACAGCGTATGTTAAATCTATGGCACGTATCAAACGGGATCAGAAAATAACTTTTATCGGTACATAGATTAATATTCGTTATTTGGCAGTAGGGGACCCATTGACCAGAAGTAGATTGGCATTAGGTTCCCCATTGGCAGCAAGACTACAGTTTATTTGCACATGCAGACACAAAAAAAGTTATCAAAGTGTAAACATATCCATGCTTGACTAAACTGAAGTAATTTTATGTTTCCGCTCCTCAGAATCCATCGAAGAAGCAAGGCTAAGACCAACAACTGACATTTCCCCTCTTGCATTGAGACTCTGCCCTCACCAGTCGGCAATAACGGAAACAATTGTATTTGCACTTTCTACTTTAAAACAAACAAAAAACGATGTAAATTCACGTTGTAGAAATGAGGTATTTAAACAAACTGCTGAATCTGTGAATGATGTAGTTAGCTTTTCATGTCCTGACAAAAAAAGATGAACACATACAATGTATGTGGCTTTGTGTGTCAAAAAATGTACCTTTAAAAGTTGTACACGTTTTCATTTTTGATGCTACCTTTTGTGCCCATTACCACAATGTAGTCTTCCTCTCATGTTCATAATATCCAGACAGATATTTGTATAGTTTGCTGCACAGTTACAATAACCTAGATGATACTTTTCCTCATGTGCTCTTTCTAAATTTCCTCGGCTTTGTAAAGCAGTTTGCAAGAATGTATTAATCAGAGTACATCATAAAATGACCTATTACTTTGTATGTAATCATCTTTATTAGAAATAAAGAACATTTTTGTATACATGCTGGATTCTGGGTTTGCATGAAATATAATGTCAAAAATATATATATTTTTCAAACCACAAATTAAGGGCTGCCCTTTGTCACCGGTTCTGTTCATCACTTTTATGGACAGAATTTCTAGACGCAGCCGTGGTGTGGAGTGTGTCGAGTTTGGTGGCAGGAGAATCTCGTCTCTGCTTTTTGCGGATGATGTGGTCCTCCTAGCTTCATCCAGCTCTGACCTTCAGCTCTTGCTGGGTAGGTTCGCGGCCGAATGTGAAGCGGCTGGGATGAGGGTCAGCACCTCCAAATCTGAGACCATGGTTCTCGACCGGAAAAGGGTGGCTTGCCACCTCCGGGTCGGGGGAGAGGTCCTACCTCAAGTGGAGGAGTTTAAGTATCTCGGGGTCTTGTTCACGAGTGAGGGTAGGAGGGATCGGGAGATCGACAGGCGGATTGGTTCGGCGTCTGCAGTGATGCGGACGCTGAGCCGATCTGTCGTGGTGAAGAGGGAGCTGAGCCAGAAAGCCAGACTCTCGATCTACCGGTCGATCTACGTCCCAATCCTCACCTATGGTCATGAGCTTTGGGTAATGACCGAAAGAACGAGATCGCGGATACAAGCGGCCGAAATGAGTTTCCTCCGTAGGGTGGCCGGGCTCAGCCTTAGAGATAGGGTGAGGAGCTCGGACATTCGGGAGGGACTCGGAGTAGAACCGCTGCTCCTCCGGATCGAAAGGAGCCAGTTGAGGTGGTTTGGGCATCTGGTCAGGATGCCTCCTGGACGCCTCCCCGGGGAGGTGTTTCGGGCATGTCCTGCCGGCAGGAGGCCCCCGGGTCGACCCAGGACACGTTGGAGAGGTTACATCTCCAATCTGGTCCGGGAACGCCTTGGGGTCCTGCCGGAGGAGCTGGTGGACAAGGCCGGGGAGAGGACGGCCTGGAGCTCCCTAGTTGGGATGCTGCCCCCGCGACCCAGACCCGGATAAGCGGAGGAAGACGAAGACGAAGACAAATTGAGATGTTAAGATTGACTTTCTTGCTTAAATATTGTAATAATTGCACCTTCTCCTTCTGTTCCTTTAATAAAACAACTTGTTAACATTGTTTTTAAGGGCCAAGTATTAGTCAATGCATAGCAGAATTAGTGTCATCCAGTGTGAACACTTGAGGTTTTTCAAGTGAAAAAAAAAATTCAGAGACTTCAGTCACGGACTGACAACAGATAAATGGCTCCTGTTTAACTATCTGGATATGAAGGTGGATATTTGTGTTTTAAGATGGAGTATTAGGGGACAACGCTGAAGAAAATAAAACAGAGAGATTGTTTTTTTCCTTTTGTTCCCAAGTTTTGTTTAATCCAAATTTTATTTCCAGAGTTAAAGCTGGGGTACATAGTGTGACGTCATTAAGGAGAGAAGGGGATTATGAAATGAAGTGCTAACAAACAAGTAATGTTTTCGATGTTCCTGCTCAGACAGACCTGATTCCAACTGCTGATTTGTCTCATCAGCCTTCAACAGGTTCTGCAGGAGCTGCTAATCACTCACTCTAATCAATTCTGCAGTGTTCAAGCAAGGAAACATCAAAAACCCTGCAGGAATCAGGAACTTGTGATGCACATTGCTGCTAATGCTACAACGTACTAAAAATAGCCTGATGTAGCGTAAGGTTGAACACTATGCTAATCATTTAGCTCCAATAAACAAAAGGTAAATCCATTTTTGTCCTCTCCCTCATCTTCCACAGTTAACGCAAAGTGTACAGACTTACATTAATTCAATGCAAGTTAGCATTGAATAGTTGGGTTAGCATTCAAGCTAGGTTGGTGTGCTAAGCTGACTGAGGCGAGTCTGTGTCACCGCGCAGTGCATGCTGAGGACTGGGGGGCCTTCACATTGATTGATAGCTCCCTGTTGTGGATATGCAACTCTAATGGTCAACACTCCAGGTTAAATGATTCATTCTGCTGTAGAGGCCAGGGGAGGGACTTTTGGGAGAAATAAATGATAAAAGACGAAGAAGCTGAGGGCTGGAACATTCAGGTGAGTAAAAATGTTTTGATGCAAAAAAAGAAACTAATGTTTCAACACTATATGTGTCTTTGCCATACTTACAATTTATTCTACTATAAATTATAAAAGATTACCTACTTTATATCACAGAACAGTGTCAGATAGTCAAGATTTTTTTAAGTTACTTCAGGAATTTTAAACCACAAAACCCTATAGTCTGACAAGCCATCATACATTCTCCTCACCAAACAATTGGCAATACACAAGAATGTTCAGACCTGCTGAGGCTACAATGGGGCACGGACCAACCTGCAGAACAGTTCTTTTGCCTTCTGCTACGGTCTGTCTAGATTTCTAGGCTAACATATCCCAGATTTAAAGCAGAAATCAGGCCTTTTTTATCCGACAGCACCTATCCAAAGACAAAAAAATGTACTGCACCTTAAGCTGTTCTTCGCAGTTCCACACTTACAGTATAGTCAAAAGCAACGCCTCATGCTCGTTAACATGAACCTCCAACCAGGCAACAGAGCTAAAACACATTGTTTTAGAATTATTAATTCAATTCAACTCAATTTATTTACATAGCAAACATATTGTGTTTCCACAGAGTTGTCTCAAGGCACTTCACAAAATAAACATTCAGTTTATTTTGCCAGTAAGTAAAAAGTTTCAAGAACCCAGCAGATCGCATCGAGTCACTGACTGGTGTCAGAGTCTTTACTGCAATCCCCATACTAAGCAAGCATATAGCGACAGTGGAGAGGAAAACTCACTTTTAGTAGGAAGAAACCTCCAGAGGACCCTGGCTCAGTATAAGCAGCCATCCACCACGACTCACTGGGGATGGAGAAGACAGAGCAGACACACTATAGGTCAGGGATTCCCAAAGTGTGGTGCGCGCACCCCCAGGGGTGCGCGAGCTGCCGCTAGGGGGTGCGCGAGGTGAAAAGTGTAATGGCTGCGGAGCTCAGAAGTCTGTCATATGTCACCATTAGCATAGCCAGAAACTCATTTGTGGGTGGGCCTAAAAAGTAAGTGGACCCAATAAATGTAATTGAAAACAAGTATATTTTTGCGCGTGTGTCCTCCGCATGTGCCCTAGCTTCATAATAACAATGCGCCGAGCTTCAGCACTCTGGCCTGCGCACGCCGATATGTTCCGTATTTGATCATTTTTAACGGTGTTGGAGGAATCTGAAGGTGGTGAGTCATTCTGGCAGATTGTAATTAACACCTGTCTCATGCAGGTGTTCTGACATTGTAAACCTTACACACAGAACATTGTGGATGTAACTAAATAAATCAAGAAATGATTCCTATTCAGGCTATTAACAGCGCGCTGAAGATCTGAAGTTCAGAGTGCGTCTGTCAGAGGTCAGACGCGTTCCAGCGGAACCACGGCTCACAGGTGCACAAGTGAGCACATCTGGGCTGGGCAGAAGTCATTTTACAACATTGGTTTAAATAGCGCCGATAATGAGACGCGGTGACTGGAGCGGCTCATGGAGCTGTGCCGCGCGCGCGCACACACACACACACACACAGATTCAATAAGCGTGCACCCTGCGCAAACTCCGGCGCGCCGTCAGACTGAAGGCAGAAATGAGCGCTGCCTCCTCTGTGATAAAAACTTTTAAGAGGTTTTATAACATTTTTCATTCCAGGTCAAATTAAGATATTAGCTTCTATTTTGGGATGATGCATTAAAGTCGGGTCTGCTCCAGCCAGTGACTCCGAACCTGACTACAACTCATGTTACTGCAGCATTTGTTATTCCAGTCTGCGTGGCAGCAGATCGCAGATTCAGCCACACCATAAAACAGCAAAAAGTCGGTCTGAGGCAAAAGTGAACCTCATGGCTATATCGTTTCCATCTTTTCCCCTTTAGACATTTGATTACGCACAAGCAGGTGATCAGTTCAGGTTTATGCAGAGCAGAAGGAAGGAGAGCGCTCTGACCGCACAGGTTAAACGTTCCTACTTTAAGAAAAACGTTAAATTGCATTTTTTATGTGCTACCTGGGCACTCTAAATATTTATTTAAAATTAAATCAAAGGAAGTTGTAACGGTATCGAATGTTTATTAATTACTATTTAAAAAATGAAAGTGATGGGGAAAAAGGTCGACCATATTTTTTTTAACCCTGTCTGTCGAGTGACTGTTTAGCTTGACGGGGACGGGGGGTGCGTCGACATGGTCGGGACATAGAAGGGGGTGCACGGCTAAATAAGTTTGGGAACCGCTGCTCTAGGTCACCAATGTATGATGGAGCTTGATTATTAAGAGCTTTATATGTGAGAAGAAGGATCTTTAAATCTATTCTGAATGTAACAGGTAGCCAATGTAGGGAATCCAAGACAGGAGAGATATGATCTCTCTTTTTAATTCTCATCAGAACTCTAGCTGCAGCATTTTGGACAAGCTGAAGACATTCTGTGGACTTCCTGATAGTAATGAATTACAGTAATCCAGTCTTGATGTAATAAATGCATGAACTAGTTTTTCAACATCACTTCTGGAAAGGATGCTTCCAATGTAATCTTTGCAATATTCCAAAGGTGGAAGAAGGAAATCCTACAAACCTCTTTAACATAGAGTTTAAATGACATCTCCTAAACAAAGATAACACCAAGGTTCCTTACTTTGTTCTCAGAGACTAATTTAATGCCATTCAAGTCAGGTGATTGACTAAGCAATTTCCTTTTCTGAAGTTCCAAAGGTGTGAACTTCAGTCTTGTCTTGATTTAAAAGCAGAAAAATTAGAGTCATCCAATTTTTTATGACTTCAAGACAAGCCTGCAATCTACCTTACTGATTAGGTTCATCAGAGTTTATGGATAAATATAACTGAGTATCGTCAGCATAACAGTGGAAATTTATCCCATGCTGCCTAATGATTTTACTAATTGGAAACATATATATAGTAAAAAAAGAATTGGTCCAAGCACTGAGCCCTGTGGTACTACACAAGTAACCCCAGAGTATGAAGATTTGTCATGTACATTAAAGTGAAATTGGTCAAACAGATAGGATTTAAACCAGCCTAGCACTGTTGAGAAAACAACAAAAGACTGAGAAAAAAGTTGAGTACTTTTGTTTCTAAATAAAGCTGAAGAATTTCCAGAAAAATGTCAACATGTGAAGAAAAAGGCTGAAACAATATTTCCACAATGTTGCCCAAAGTTAAGTGAAAGTGCATACAACAAGTCAAAGTGCAGTTACACAAAAAATTAACAAATATTACAGTAGAATTTAGAATTCAACACAATGGCATTTCAACTTTTTCTGCAAAAATTTTAATTAATTTTCTCATCTTGACTTTAATCCCAAAACTGGTAAACCAAAACAAATGTGTTACTCTTCTGAGTGGCCCCAATACACTGTTGTAATATTTATATAGGGAGTACTTACTTACATGTAAGCTGGAACAGCCAGAGAGGTTTGAATGGATTCTTTGTGAGGAAGCAACATTCAGCTCAGACCAGCTTTGACCCGACTATAGTTTGTTTTGTTCCTGCCTGATTATGTTGGGACTGCTAAGTACTAAGCCATGACTTTTCACACTTACAGCTCTCTGTAGGCTTGAGCTGCTGACCTCAGACTGACCCGCTTGCTGAAGCTTAGCCTTTAATTTATGATTAACACATCAGTCTCCTTTCTGTGATCTAATCCAGCCCAGTGGTCTGGTTTAACACCCCAGGGCAACACGGTGAAAAGATCAATATTGACAGCAGATTAGCAATGGATAACCTTTGACCTTTGCACTCTCTCCATCTAAAGCAAAGGAAAAGTTTAATTCAAAGCAAAAACTACCACGAAAATACCGGAAATGTCTTGCCTCCAACCACTACTCTTATTTAAAAATTATAAACCTCTAACTTTCATTCATGCCTCAAGTTTATGTTAGCGCCATGCCCAGAACAACAGTTGATTCACCAAACAGCCATGTAATTGGTCAAAGATGTATGATTTACAGGTGTAGCAGCAAACCCATCAACCTGCAAGTTCATCAAATCTTTTTTACGTTAGCTAAAAGCTCTAGCCTCCCACAAAAACAGTTCTAAAGACTGTAATGTGTGATTTCTACTCCCCCTGGGCAGATATGTGCTACTCCCCCTGGGCAGAGATGCACATAAACAGTTTTTATGATTTGGCAAAATGTCAATGCACAGCTTTCCATAATATATTCCCCCGATGGCTTGGACTCTTACCCAAACTGATTGAGTAGTTGAAGAAAAGCATCCACGATTTTTGGCACGGTCTCTAGAACCTCGTCACGATTAGCACAGCCTCCCCATCTTCTGCTCCTTATGCCTGCTACTTCACTTCTCTCGCTCTCGTATGCGCAAACATGCTTTCCGAGTACAGAGATACCTTTGAGAATGATTTGTGGGCACAGTTTGTTTTAATGGGCAAAAGAAGGCACCCAATTTCTCTACTGGCAGGCCCTGTGGGTTGTGGGTCCATGAAGACATTACTGTCAAAAGCCATCAGGATTTAATAGTCTCTGGCCATGGCAATGGCTCCCCCCCCCCCCCCCCCCCCCCCCCCCCACACACACACACACACACCCCACCCTCAGTTTCTAAAGAGTTCTGGTCTGTGGGCAAATAGCTCGAGGACAGCCTGTACCAAGGGACTTTCTCTGTTACCGCCATCCTTGGTGCGGCCCAAACGCTCCAGCAGTCCAGTCAGCACAACAGCACACAACTAGACATCACACTAGAGAAAATGAATTGCTGAAGGATGTGGCATGTTAATGAACGGTGTGCAAAAGAAAAACAAGCAGTGTTACAAGCAGCTTTGTAGGACACATACAAGGGACCTATTGAGGACTTGAATCTCCCTTCAGAATGATTGTATGTATAATTTTCACTCAAAGTAGTAAATTAACCTTGAACACAAAGTGTCTGTACTTTTTTAAATGTACCTTTTATTAGTTTATTACTTATTTTAATAGATAAGTTAATTTTGCTTTACCACACTATGAGCTTCAAGTTAAGACTTCAAATCAGAATACAAATCTTCAATGATTGCACAAAAAATAGAGCAGGAATGTTTTGGCCCAAATTCACCAATTTATTACTGAGATGTGCTTGAGCAAATTTGTGTTTTGCTAGCCTAGAAATGTAGAGAGACCATAGCAGAAGCAAAATGATTTTGCTCTGCAGGCACGCTTTATTGGAGACTGAGCAGGCCCGACCACTCTTGTGTCTTGGAAAACACAGCGCTCTATTGGTTTGGTGGGCAGAATGTTACTGCGACTGAGGGAAAAACAAAGATGGCGACGGCTTGTTTGAAACAGCTCTGGCATCATATTTGGACTATTTAGACTTGGGCTTTTCTAAGAGTCAAGAGCAGATAGAGGTACTTACATCTTTATTTAGAAAAGGGATGTGTTTGTGTCTTCATTAGCAGTGTACGGTAGACTGCCCCACTGACTGATATCCATTGCGGTGAGTATGTCATGTTGTTTGTTGTCCAATAGTATATGGTAACAGCTTGAAAGACAACCGTAGATTCCGTCGGTCATGGTCAGACTCGTCGTCGTCGTCTTCCTCCGCTTATACGGGTCCGGGTCGCAGGGGCAGCATCCCAACTAGGGAGCTCCAGACCGTCCTCTCCCCGGCCACCTCCACCAGCTCCTCCGGCAGGACCCCAAGGCGTTCCCGGACCAGATTGGAGATGTAACCTCTCCAACGTGTCCTGGGTCGACCCGGGGGCCTCCTGCTGGCAGGACATGCCTGAAACACCTCCCCGGGGAGGCATCCTGGCCAGATGCCCAAACCACCTCAACTGACTCCTTTCGATCCGGAGGAGCAGCTGTTCTACTCCGAGTCCCTCCCGAATGTCCGAGCTCCTCACCCTATCTCTAAGGCTGAGCCCGGCCACCCTACGGAGGAAACTCATTTCGGTTGCTTGTATCCGCGATCTCGTTCTTTCGGTCATTACCCAAAGCTCATGACCATAGGTGAGGATTGGGACGTAGATCGACCGGTAAATCGAGAGCCCGGCTTTCTGGCTCAGCTCCCTCTTCACCACGACAGATCGGCTCAGCGTCCGCATCACTGCAGACGCCGAACCAATCCGCCTGTCGATCTCCCGATCCCTCCTACCCTCACTCGTGAACAAGACTCCGAGATACTTAAACTCCTCCACTTGAGGTAGGACCTCTCCCCCGACCCAGAGTTGGCAAGCCACCCTTTTCCGGTCGAGAACCATGGTCTCAGATTTGGAGGTGCTGATCCTCATCCCAGCCGCTTCACACTCTGCCGCGAACCTACCCAGCAAGAGCTGATGAAGCTAGGAGGACCACATCATCCGCAAAAAGCAGAGATGAGATTCTCCTGCCACCAAACTCGACACACTCCACACCACGGCTGCGCCTAGAAATTCTGTCCATAAAAGTAATTAACAGAACCGGTGACAAAGGGCAGTCCTAGTGGTCAGACTATATATTCAAACACATAGGATGGTTAGTGTTTTGCATCAAGGTGTAATTTATAAATCTCTTGTAAATGGGTGCATCAGTGACATGTTATGACTGCATCACAGTTTTGTCGCAGTCTCCATGGGAGCATGTTAAACGCAGAGCAGCTGGGCCACAGTTACGGGAGGATTGCAAGAATCCATCTCCATAACAACCATGGATGGAGACGTCAGGGTCATAATATTGTGATTTTCTGCTGCCAGGATAAAAGCCTCATGGTCACCAGTAATAATGTCATGTTTACATAGTAAAGCAATCACAAATCTATAGTTTACTTTTTTTTAAATGTACCAGATATTTTACACTGATACCATGTGTGACTTCCTGTTTAGCTCTGTGTCAACTGTTGACACATTCTATGGCGTGTTGAGTGACAAAAAGAAGCCAAACTTCTTTCTTTAGGGGGCGGCGCAACGACATGCCTCTGGGATGTATCTGATATTTGCCACTACGCGTCTGGTGTAAACCAAACAACATAATAAAACCGGTTCAGACCGCAGCGCCACTGTAACGTGCGGCTGTAAATCGGGGGTGATCTACAACTAAATGTGATCTCTTTTAGTTTTATTTGGGTGATCATTCATGACCTGCACTTGTATAGCACATTTCAGAGTCAGATGACTTCAAAGTGCTTTACGCTACAGCATATCACTCATCCATTCACACACACATTCACAGACTGGTGGTGATGAGCTACAAAGTAGAGTACAGCTGGGCACACGAGCAGAAGCGAGGCTGCCAAGCACAGGTGCCAACGGTCCCTCTGACAACCACAAGCAGGCAAATTGGTTTAAGTGTCTTGCCCAATGTACGAATTTAACATTTCTCGAGGGCTGGTAGCATGAGTGTTCAACGAGAAGAAACAGAGGTAGAGGAGCAATCTGCTCCACTGCCATACAAAATGTCAGGTATGTCAGAAAAAGTGAAATCAATCTACTTTTTTTTTTTTAACTGATGATGGAGAATGAACTGTATGTGGATGGCACCTTCTTAGGGTTCTTCAAACCCCCAAAGCACTTCACAATACAATCAGTGATCTACCCATTCACACACACATTCACACACCGATAGAGATGAGCTAGAATAGAATAGAATAGAATAGAATAGAATAGAATAGCTTTATTGTCATTGCAACCAGTACAAGTCATTTAGGTGCACCCCTCCGGTGTATAACCATAAATAAACGTAAAATCCCAAGAATAAATAAATAAAACCAAGATGTTCAACCATAATATTTTGCCGCAGCTGTCATGATGTGAGGGTGGAGATGGCGGACCAAGTGTGGTGGAGGGTTCAGGAGGCAGGAAAGCAGGCACAGATGAAAAAATAAAAATGGTTTAATGGTGGAACAGGAGAGACGGGACAAAACACGCATGAACAAACAACAATGATCCGACGAAGACAGCAACAAGGAGGGAGGTATAAATACACAGGGAAATCAGGAACACATGGGCAGAGTAATGAGAGACAGGTGAGAACAATAAGGTTAATCAAGGCAGGAGAGACACAGTCAGGGAGGCCAGGGCGGATCATGACAGCAGCTGCCCTGGGGCGCACTGACAGAGGTGAGGCCTGCCGAGTGACCACCTGCGAGTGACGCCACCGGTCCCTCCGACCACTACCAACAAGCAATGCGGATTAAGTGTCTTGTCCAAGGACACAACAGCAGCATTCTCTGTTGGGAGCCGGGATGCAACCTGCAACCTTCCAATTACTGGACAACCCGCTCTTACCTCCTGAGCTACTGCTGTCCCTCGAGTGTCAGACATTGGTAGCTTAGTGAACTAGACCAAATTATTGCCTTGCAAAGTTTGGTCTAGGAACACTCCATTGGAACCTCTGCTGGCCAATCACAGCTCTCTATAGGGGTTTCAAATCCATAGAGCGCTGTGACAGTGCTCTATCTGCTTTGTGGACCAATCACAGCACTTTGTGGGCTAATCAGGACCCTCTATTCGTCTGGTGGGCAGGATGATACAACAGAGTGGAACAAGATGGCAACAGCTCGTTTTAAACAGCTTTTACATCAATTTGGGACGATTGGGACTTGGGCTTTATTTGAATAAGGAGCAGATAGATGTATTTAAGACTTTTATTTAGAAAGAAGAATGTATTTTGCCTTCTTCAACAGCGGACCGCCTTGTTTACTGATGTGTACGTCACATTGTTCATTGTCCAGTAGCATGCGGAGATCGTTTGAAAGACAACGGTAGAACCCGCCCCATGAAAGAGAGCCATCAATGGAATGTTGCCGGACTAAATAAAATATTAAAGAGCAAGTCATCCCCGAATAAACTTGTTTTTGCTGATAAACTAAATAAACGAGTGTCTAATCGTGCTGCAGACACGTGTCGTCAATAATTTGGCACTTCAGTGCATCTTAGTTAAAATGTAAATATTCTGCCTAAAACTGGCAGTGTTGTGCTGTTGTCATGTAAAAACTCTGCACTGTTATCTAATTTAAATCTGCCACCGCTATTGGCTAAGAGGTATGCTATGATGTAAACTGGTACATTATGATGTGACAATGCTGTCGTGAGCCTGTGTGTGTTTGTGTGTGTGTGTGTGTATTTGTTAGCAGCTCCGCCCTCTCGGTCTGCCAGGCAACAGCATTTGTTGCATTTTTCAAACAGAAAGTGGGAGTGGGGTTAGAACCTGGTAGGGGTTGACTTGCTCTTTAAGTTTGTCTGGCTTGCCAGGCTAAGACATTGGTGCTTCCATAGATAAATCAATTATCAGATAAAAATGTAAAACCTGTTAATATTTACTTGTTTAATTGGTTTTATCATTTTATTTATTTATTTATTTAACTTATGTTTTTCAGGAGGATAAACTGCTTGAGATGTAACATCTCGTTTTCGAGCAGGTCCTCCTACAACACAACCGATAACAAATAAGGTGGCAGAGTTAGAAAGTTATAACAGACTTAAAAAGGAGAAAAGAAGGAAAGTAAATAAACAATCATAATAAAAATAACGATATGTATAAATATATATATACACACGCAAATATATGAGTATACACACACAAATATATACACATACACATGGATGCATAGATACCCACATGTACATACGGACATACATACCTATATACACAATTAAATTAAATAAAACTGCTGTGAGGCACTCAAAGAGAAATAAGGGCAAAATATTACATCGTATTTAAACCTAAAGTGAAGTAATATCCCAGTTGAATACAAAGATTGGCAAAAAATACAGCATGTTAGCTAGTGAATGCACAAAATCATTATAACAGAGATTAAACAAAGCAACTACAGCTCGGCTTTACATAAGCATAAACAGTGCGGGAAAATTGGCAAATTGAAGAGATAGATCTTAATTCAGTGGGTAATTTATTCCAGTCCTGAGGAGCTTTAACACTAAAGGCGAGTCTACCCACCTCCTTTTTAAAACGAGGAACAACAAATGATGGAAAAGTAGTTAAACGGGTAGAATACAAGGAATCAATGGGAACCAAAAGAGTTTTCAGATAAAGTGGAAAATCATAATAAATGCACTCAAACAAAAATATCAACCAATGAAATTGTCGCCTAGCTTTTAAAGGAAGCCAACCAAGAAGTTCATACTTATAACAATGATGAGTGTTAAATGAACACTGCAAAATGAAACGACACAAATTGTTGTAGATGACATCAAGAGACCGCAGGCTAGAAACTGTTGAGTTTTGGTACAAAACATCAGAATAATCAATAATCGGCAACAGAGGCTGAGTGACAATGCGCTTGCGTACAATAGGTTCAAAGCAATTTATTGAGTTGTAAAGGATACGTAAACACCGTGTGACCTTAAGACATGTCGTGTGAATGTGAAATTTAAAAGACCGCTCTGGCTCCAGCCAGACTCCTAAATATTTCATTTTAACAGAAGAAAGTACCGGCGAGGAATCCAAAAAATAAAAATTAAGAGTCCTGTCACTATCAGATAAAGTGCTATATCTATGAAACAGCATGGAGTAAGTCTTAGATTTATTTAAAAGAAGTTTGTTCTGAGCTAGCCAGAGCTGCACTTCGTCAAAATTAGGCTGAAGAGCTTCTTGTATTTCGGATTTACTCGACTTAGAACAGTATAAGACCGTGTCATCTGCATATAACTGAACAGAACAGGATCTGCAACACCGTGGTAAGTCATTAATAAAAATTGAAAATAGTAACGGCCCAAGTGAAGAGCCTTGGGGAACACCTCTGATGACTCCTCGCATGTTGGATTCAGCCATTAAAGGAAACAAATCGAGAACGATGATGATGAAGAAAAGAACTAAACCACAGTAGAGACGGATTTTGAGACCTCAAATATCTACAGATGTAGAGAAATTAATAAAAAGTATCATGCATCACAGCAAAACACATGATGGCAAATTAGTTATCAAACTCAGTATAAGTACAAACCTGCTCACCACATTAAGTGACCAAGAATCATAACTAAACTGACTCCCTGCTTTAAGCAGCCATCTATAGAAGTCAATTCAGGGAGCACGGTCCTGATCAGAGCTTAAATGACAACCACTGCCGTAGTCCAGATTTACTTGCAGTTACATTAGGGTTCCTTACTTGAACCAAACACTTACAGCAATATTTATCCATGCCAAACCGCATGAAATAAAATGTTCTGCTTGAGATGGAGTGTCTTAAGAGAATGGGGAGGGGAGCATCATCTTCTGCGTTCGTTGGGTGACTTCTCGTTTATGTGTTCAAGCTGAACGGAGTGGCTGCCAAGTTCAGGATCTGGCCTGCCACCAGAATTTCCCGCGGTGATAAAGAGACTTTTGTTTGATAGAAGGAGGAAGGGAAAAAACTGATACAGAATGAGTGATATGGTCAATTAAAGGAATGAGACTCCCTTCATAACAGAACAGAGTAGTCTATGTGCAAATCACCATCCTTAACAACAAAACACCTACAAACACATAGATTTACATTGAAGTAGCAGATTTATTCTTGCTCTTGACGTTCCTCCTCCATCAATACTGGAAATCTAGGGCTAATGTTTGCTTTCATCCTAGCAAATTTGGAGGGATTAAAACACCTGGGATCTGGGGATCAGTGTTGGAGGGGACTTGTCCCCTAATCTCACAGTGTCCACATTGATATGGAATACCAGTACTGAACTTGAGCCAGACCCGCGGAGAGGTACAGCTGTACAGAAAGGGGGCGAGTGATTAGTGAAGGTAGTAAAGGTGGGAGCAGAGATGGGGAGCAGTTGGACCTAAACCCAAGGGATTAGCGGGGTGACTTCTCCTCTGGAATGTTCTTCTGACAGCCAAGACCCGCCCACCCACAGCTGCCTGCATCAAACAGGTGCACGGCCTCAGCAAGACGGCAGTGGGCGAGTTTGAGATGGATCGACTGAGACAAAAGAAAAAGAAAAACACTGATTTACGTAAGTAAAATTGGCAGCGTTTCTCTAAACAGGAACAGCCCCAGATATTAGCATAATTACCTAATAAACCAAAAGATCTGAATAAGAAATGCTTACAAACACCTGCCTGAGCAGATTTTTATGATATCCGAGTCTGTAGGCTTCCACGCACAGACTCAGTCAGCTGAATAACTTGGAGCTCACATACAAGCCTCTCTGTTGCTCTCCACGTCAGAACAATGGTCGTTTATTTCATTCCCGTCATTTCCATCAACACATTGCACACAAAAGGAAGACTTTTATATCTGGGGAAAGTACAAACTCTTACTGCGATGGATTGATTTTCCAGTGTCCTTTATATAAAGCTACATGCGCAACGGTTATAGAAACATCCTCACAGTTGCAAATGTACAACAGGCCCTTGTTCCGACGAGAACGAAAACACATCTGTCTTCGAAGGTGGTGGGATTTCTGTGTGTGTGTGTGTGTGTGTGTGTGTGTGTGTGTGCTGGTTTCTAAGATGTTTTATTGATAGAGGGTCTGTGAAATCTGACTCTTTGTTTTGCTCTCTCTCCGGTGACCTGCCCCGTCATGTCTCTCCTGCTTTGTAGGAGCAGGTAGTCTATCCAAACATCTGGTGAGCACGGAGGGACAACGCAGCGCTCAGGTGGTGGGACTCGAGTCTGAGAGTTCAAAGGTGACGGGCCGGGGTCATACAGGCATCCAGGTGGATGCCCTGGTGGAATGTTGCAGACTTTGGTTACCAGAATCAATTTTAAAACAAAAAATGAAGGAAAGGAAGACAGGTGAGACTTTTTTCCCACGCAGGTAAAGCCAAAGGTCTTAAAGTAAAATAAATTTGATTGTATAACTTTAGGGGTACTTAGTTTGAAGTTGAAGTTGCTCAAAATTAATTAAAATCTTCACATTTTTAATCAAATTTAAGATTTCACTAAGCCCCTCTTCCGCTAAAGCAAGAGTCTAGTTGAAGAGCTGAATATAATCAATGATTTCCCACTTTTTAATGTTTTTACCCATTTGTGCTGTCGATATGCCCATTTGAAGGATTTTATTGAAACTCTCAGAAACAAAGAACGTAACAAACGACCAGCTCTTAGACTCAACCCCAACTGAGAGCGCCACCAGAGCTAACGGATCTCAGATAACACAAAAAAGGATAAACTCAGGCCCTGTCCACACGTAGCCGGGGATCTGCCAAAACGTAGATATTTTTCTACGTTTTGGCCTGTCATCCACACGAAAACGGAGTTTTTTCACACGAAAACGGATCTTTTAAAAAACTCCGGCCAAAGTAAAGATCTGCGTTTTCTCCGTTTTGGGTGTCTGCGTGTGGACAGACAAAATGGAGTTTTAAGGTCCGCAACGTCACTTTCCGCGACAAAAAATGCTGACATCACGTGTGCGACCTGTGTTTACACTAGCCGACAGCATGGAAGCCCTCAGAGCTGCGCTCTGTCACTACCCGATCCATCAATTGTCCAAGCGCTTTCTGCTTGTTTGTTTTTGCAAGCGGGATTACTGCTCCTTGCGGAAGACCACAGACGAAGGACGAGGTTAAGAACGGGGGAAGTACTGCCGCCTACAGGTCTGGCATGTCCTTAACAACGTATTTATCCGGATACGTGTGGACAGAGTTTGTTTTTAAAATGCGGTGGTGTGGACGCAAGTTTTTGGAGGGGCAGATATTCGTTTTCAAAAAACCCCGGCTACGTGTGGACTAGGCCTCAGTCTGTTTTACAGATTTTAAGAAGAAATGTGGCATGTCAGATGACTCACAACTGATACTCTGGGTGCTAACAGTTCATGGCCAAATCAAAGTGCAGAACCTAGATTTGTGGAAACTGCTGCAGAGCCATTTCATTTTATTGTCAAAACCAAGCCCCCACAATGCGGCTCAAAAATTGAGGCCATCCCGGAAGTACCAAACACTGCAGTTCCACCCTCATCCGCTGGGGGCTGGTGTCAGAAGCGAGCAAATCCTCATTGACTCCCATGTTAAAAATACCAATTTCACAGCAGCTAATTCCAACAGCTTTTCAGACCCCCTTCTTGACTTTTTAAATCGTAAAAATACCTAGCGAACACCTCAGAAACATCTCTGGTAACCCTTAGCTACTTTGTGGATAACTGTCGTCGACATTTCCTGCAGGTTAGCTAAACACTCCGCCTGCGCTCCGGACCGTTCTTCAGGACATTAGGAAAGGGAATGATGATCCCCACACAGGAGATCTGTGTGGGGATCTGGGCAGGGCCTTGGGGGTCGGGTCCTGACATGTGTGCTGCCGGGAAGAAGGCAGGAACACGCAGCAGTGCCTGGCCCGGGTTCGGAGGCCTCAGGTAGACCTTGGCTCCTCTGCCGTTCCATCACAGGGGAGGGGGAGGTCCAGGAGGGGGAGGACCCAACCTTACCTGGATGTCCCATGTCTTATATATTCTGGAAGTTGTGCAAATGCAGGGATGGGCATAGATATTCTGCTGGGGTGGGGCTGGGTTGGTGCCCTCGGACTCCGTGAGGCTCTGTAATGCTGCTGCTTTGGGCCCTGGCAGGATGGGCTGGGGTCTCCATGCCCTGGGTGCCAGTTTGACAGCAGAGGTGCCTATTGGGGCAGTAGGGGAGCTGGCTCCCTGAAAGGCTAAGCCCAACCAGCCATTCCTCCCCATCCCCGCATATTTCTCTCCTCCTGCTCCCTCACATCATCACACAAACATACACATAGGACCTTGGGGGGTGGGCAAGTCAGGGAGTGCGGGTATGGATCCCATTTCCGCATCCCTGTGGCAACCCGCCCCCCAATTTTATTTGCACCTTATACACTTCCACTGATGACATTCCATGCAAACACACACTTAGGGCATTGGGAGTGAGCACATTCAACGGCATTTGGCAGGGGGATATCTCAGCCTCCTCCCGGGTGCCGGTGCCCACTTCCAATTTTAAACCGCACTTAGACACCGAGGGCTGAGGGTGTAAGTGGGGTGGTGCGGTGGCATCAGCTGGCATAGGCCGGATGATGCCCGCACTGCCCGCTCACCACAGCCATGGAATACAACTCATGATCACACAACACTATATTGGAGCAGGCGGAGGGAGACTAGGGGTCTTAGCCACCTCTGTTGTTGCTTGGCTTCCCGGGGCTGGAGGCTAGGAGGGAGATCTGGCCGTCTGGTTGGGGTCTGGGGTGGTAGATTGCTGTGCTGAGCGTTGGGCGGGGGGGCCTGCTCATCAGCACCCCAGCAGAAAGGGTCAAACTCTGGTTACCGGTGATGTTGTACCCAATGTGCAGCAGTACCGGGACCAGAGTGAATAGGGTGTGTATGGGGAGCATGAGTGGGTGTCCGGCGTGCATTTTTGTAAGTCTTTGGTTGTATGTGCATGTGTGAGCATGAGGGCGGCTGCAAACGAAACGTAGCGGGAAAACAGGTAAACAAAACTGCTCTGTGTTTTAAAAAAGAACTACAGCATGGAATTAGAATGCATTATGTGTGGCAAACTTTTGAGCTGACCATTCATTGCGATATTTATCTGTTCTTTGCGATATGCATATTGTGCATGCTGATATCGCGATAACGATATATTTATGATATATTGTGCAGCCCTAAGTCTGAGTTTTTCATGCAGGCTGAATGTGAAAAATGTGCCCTGCACTTACCTCCTGCATTAGTTTCTGATAGAAAATAGACAGTGAAACACTAGAATTTGAAAAGCTTGACCACTCTACGTCAAGCTATTCACCCATATTGGCTTGCGACAGGGAAGACTGTTACTTTAGCGTTTAAGAACGTCTCAACTACTAGAAGCTAACTTTATCATTAGCAGGAAATAAGACTCTAAATCCTGTGGTCTGAAACTACTTTCTCCAGCTGAATTGTCTGTGCAGAAACAGGTGCAAAAAATGCAACTAGCTGGTACCAGTCAACCTCCTCAAAAAGAAAGCTTCTATCCTGCCAGAGAGGTGATGTTCGGTGTCACAAATGCCAGTTTTAGATTTCAGTACTTGAAGGTGGTCGAGAGGAGCCAGTTGAGTTGGTTTGGGCATCTGGTTAGGACGAGGTTTTCCAGGCATGTCCAACTGGGTGGAGACCCAAAGAAAGACCCAGGACATGACATATGTCTATCAGCTGGCCGGGGAACACCTTGGGGTTCCTCCAGAGGAGCTGGCCCAAGTAGCTGGGTGGAGGAAAGTCTGGGCCTCTATGCTTGGGCTGCTGCCTCTGCGACACGACCCCAGATTAGTGGACTATAATGGATGGACGAATGGGCGTGGTTGGTGTGTGGGTCTACACAAAATCAGCAGGCAGGTGATGTAAATACATCTTGATGTTTTTGTTTTTTGTTCACAAAACTAGATTCTAGTACACTTCTTCTTCCGGCTCTTGGAGAGTACAGACACTTTTTCCTCCTCTCCTCCCTATCTTATCCCAAGGCTCTTTGTCTGTCTCTGGGTGTACGGCGCTTTTGCATTTTTCATGGGAAACTGGAAACTGAAATTTCTAAAATGGACCTGATCAGTTGGTCTCTCAACACAATTGACAAATTTTTTTCAGCGATGAGAACGGGAGAAGGGGCTCCCGGGTGCCCCTCTGGGACAGATCCAGTTGGGCATATCATGGACTCCTGGAAACAGTGGAACCTGGATATTTGTGGTGTTGGTGTCAGGTTTCCTGCTTTTTGGCCTGAGAGGTTACCTGGCTTACCGGAAAATGAACGAGCTGTCGAGGAATATTGGCTCTTTCCCGGAGCTCAGGGATGAATTGCACCGCGCTGTGACTGCACAGACTCATATAATTGTCGAGATGAGTCGTAAGCTTGGAACTTTGGCTGAGATTCATGCATTATCATAAAAGAATGATGCGATCAAGGAGCGAGTGGATGAATCAGCACGGATTGGGATAGATTAATCTACGCCATTATTGGATTCAGAGGGGTTGAGGACCAACGGGACTTTAAGACAGAGAAGAAATTATCTCTGTCTGGCCCCAAAACAATTTCTTATCTGAATCTGGTGTCCTTGAGCCTGTGAGGCTGAAACGAATACCCCCCACCCCCCCCACCCCCCCACCCCCCGGAAGAAATGTGGAATGCTGCCGTCGCCATGGCAACTCTGTCTCCCTATCCCAGCCTGGACCGGACTGCGAGCTGTGAAGGCCGCTGAATCGTTCCAGGAGTCACTGTGCCCTCTAAACCCAACGACCTCCCACCCCTGTCCAAACGGAGGTGACGAGTGCTGCTTATCGCGGCTGCATGCACTGATGTTAGGAGAGTCCCAAACCCTACCACCCCACCTAGTGGGCACTTATGTTGTGTGATGTCTGAAGTCTGTTGCATCTCTGTCTGAGGTGTTTTTTGCATAGCAAAGCTGCCCTCCCTGTGGAGGGTAACTCTGAAGTGCCTTTTTTTTTCCTCTACCTAACCCAATCCTCATGTAAACCCTCTGATTTCTATTAAGGTAGCGTAACTCGGGTTGCGAATGACCACAGTCACCAATTCTTGTCATGTGTCTATGTATGTATGTCTGATCTCTGAATTGTGTGTACTGAAACTCTAATTTCGCTCTGGGATTAATAAAGTATCTTTGAATTTAATTGAATTGAACTTATCAAATCAAGGTCACTCCAGATCTATGGTGCCTCACAGTCTTTGTAGTTATAAAGGATGGATATTTAGTTGGCTGCAGAAATGAGAAACAAAGTGTTGACAAAGCGGGTGTGTCTCTGTCACACAACTGCTCAGGTTGTTTAGGGCAGATCATCTCAGCATGTGTGCAGACCACCGGGCAAGTCAATGTACTTTCCCTGGAAGAGACTAAAGCTGTTTTGGATTTTAAATGAGGTTTAGGATCAAGCAGAAGTAAAAAGCTTCACAAAACACCTACTAAACAAAAGCAATAGGTAGATAGGTATACTTTTTCATGAGTCTTGAATTTAGTATTTGTGCGTGAGCTTCTAACTAATGTTTTACTCTTTTCTGTCCCTCCACGGTTCTCAAGCTGCTCCGATCTTTTCTCCTTTATAATTTCCAGTGATGATTTGCTGAATTTTTTTCCGCCTTAGATCTGTTGAATAAACCAAAAGCCTTGTGGTCACATTGTTCAAACATGGTAATCCGTCAACCACTGTAATCTGTGCTGAAATGCTCGTAAAAGAGGCTCTTGTTGCTGCCCCCTCCCTTCTATTGGCCTAAGAAGTCAGAGCATGTGAATGTCTAGAGCAAGACAAGCTGCTGCTTCACTTGGATCTGGAACTTGCATCTCAGTAAGGCGATAGGGACTTATTCCTATAAAGCCCCAAAATAAATTAGAACTAACGTTCAGAATAAGAGAAAACAAAATGCCTTAATTTCTGTCATTTCAACCATGCAGGTGTAAAAAGAACCAAAATCAAAAGAAATGTAAAAGGTGCTGCCAGTGGCTCATCGGGGTTACCATGGCAACCAAATCATGATAAATGATAAATAACCTGCACTTGTACAGCACCTTTCACAGTGGTGGGGATGAGCTACAATGTAGCCACAGTTGCCCTTGATTTTTCAATGAATCTGCTTCGGTGTCAAGGATGAAGGAATGCCTTGTACGTCATTCTCTGTGGACAAAAAGCTCTGGCGCTGCTGTTTCATAGGGGTAGCAATTTGTTGTGTGTGTGTGTGTGTGTGTGTGTGTGTGTGTGTGTGTGTGTGTGTGTGTGTGTGTGTGTGTGTGGTGGTGGTGGTGGTGGGGGGGGGGGGGGGTGCAGTATTACAAGTCTTAATAATAATAACGCCATCAGCAACACAGGCAAGTCAGGTGAACTGTCTTGCCCAAGGAAGGATACCCTGGTGGAGGGGTGGGATCAAGCCCACGATCATGAGGCAATCCGTTCTACCTCCTAAGCCACTGCTGCCCCACCCCTCGCCTCTGATCGGCTAATAGCAGCGTGACTCATCCCTAGCATTTGTTAACAAAATTTGAAAAAATGTTAAACACATTTTCTTGAGTCTAGAAAGAGGAAGAAACCCTCTGACCGGAGCAATACTCTTAACTAGCAACAATAAAAGGAATTTACTTCAGAACTGTTTGTATGATTTTGAGTCAGTTGGAGTCATTATGTCCTTAAAGGTACAATTCGTAAGACTGACATGTTGTCAATTGTGATTACTGCAGTTGATTTTATTAAGCAAAAATGTTACTCTCTCACTCCCGTTCCATGAGCTTCATGGCTGTTGCCAATTACGGATCAGCACCAGAAGATTCTAGATGACAAGCAATGACGAGTCATACACAGTAAGTTGATAAGTAGATAAATGCATTGAAGGGTTGTCACGGTAACCGGTGTAGCGATAAACCCCTCTGGGGTTAATGAAGTATCTTTGAACTGTCTTGTTTTTTAAAACAAATATTATCTCGGTGGATTACCGTGGCTGCTGTGTAGGCGCGGTGACCCTTACCAGCCACCGTATCATCAGTTGATTCTGATTGGCTGCACCTGGCGGTAAGGCGTTTCCTCTTTCCTGTTTTCAGTGTTGCACTCCGTGAAGCTGCTTGGTGTTTGGGCTCGCTAAAACCGATTTAATTTCTCTGTAACAGGGTATCTCTGAGTTATTGTAGCACATAAGCACGCTAAAACACACATTTTCCGTTGTTCCACCTAGCTTTTACGGAACCATTTGAGTTTGCACGCAGTTTATTTGGTGTTGAACAGTTTGCTCATCCAGTTAGCTTAGCCTCAGCATGGCTATGGCTACTTCTGTCTCTGCTTCTCCATCTCCTATCTCTTGCTCTCTGTGTCAGATGTTTAGTTACTCCTCTGCCTCATATATTGATAATGGTACCTGTAATAAATGTAGCATTTTTGTAGCTTTGGAGGCGAGGGTGTCGGAATTGGAGTCTCGGCTCCGCGCTGTTGAAAAACCCGTAAACAGCCGTAGCAACTTAGCTAGCGCGGGGCTAACTAGCTCAGAACAACCCCGTAGCGGTCCTCAAGTAGAACCCAAGCAGCCGGGACCTCAGGCCGGCTGGGTGACGGTACGCAGGAAGCATAGAACCCAGCCCGTGGGCCACCACCAACCCGTCCACGTTTCTAATAGATTTTCCTCGCTCAGTGACGCACCCACTGACAAGCCGACTCTGATCATTGGCAGCTCCATAGTCAGAAACGTGGCATTAGAGACTCCAGCAACCATAGTTAAATGTTTACCTGGGGCCAGAGCGGGCAACATCAAATCTTATCTGAAACTGCTGGCTAAGGATAAGCGTAAATACAGTAAGATTGTTATTCACGCTGGCGGTAACGACACCCGGTTACGCCAATCGGAGGTCACTAAAATTAATGTTGCTTCGGTGTGTAAGTTTGCCAAAACAATGTCGGACTCCGTAATTTTCTCTGGCCCCCTGCCTGATCGGACCAGTGACGACATGTTTAGCCGCATGCTGTCCTTCAACCGCTGGTTGTCTAGGTGGTGTCCTGAAAACAACGTGGGCTACATTGATAATTGGAAAACTTTTTGGGGAAAACCTGGTCTGATGCGGAGAGACGGCATCCATCCCTCTTTGGATGGAGCAGCTCTTCTTTCTAGGAATATGGCCAGTTTTATTAGTCCTCCATGACTACCCAGGGTCCAGACCAGGATGCAGAGTCGTAGTTTAACCCACCCCTCTGCAGCTTCTGTACTGTTACCCACCCACTTCCCCATAGAGACAGTGTCCTGCCCACGGCCAAAACCACACAGATTAAATATCAGGCTTAATAAAGCAAATCATGGAAATCTGATAAATATTAGAACAAATTAAACTGAGCAGAAAACTAGAAAAATTAAATGTGGGTTGTTGAACATTAGATCCATTTTTTCTAAGACTTTGTTAGTTAATGACTTGATTTGTGATAATCAGATCTCTTTGCTCTCTCTCACAGAATCCTGGCTGCAGCAAGAGGACTATGTTAGCTTAAACGAGTCGACTCCAAATTATTTAAATCATCATACTGCTCGAAGTACAGGGCGAGGAGGAGGAGTGGCAACCATTTTTCATTCGGACTTATTAATCAGTCCCTTACCAATTAATAGCTACAGTTCGTTCGAACATCTTATTCTTAGTTTTCCTAATCCAGATTGCAAAACTGTGAAACCACTCTTGTTTGTAGTTTGATATCGTCCACCAGGCCCTTACTCTGAGTTTTTGGATCAGATCTCTGATTTTTTATCTGATTTGGTGCTAAATACTGATAAGGTCATTGTAGTGGGGGATTTTAATATTCATGTGGACATTGAAAATGATAGCCTCAATGTAGCCTTTAGTAATATCTTAGACTCAATTGGTTTTACTCAAAGAATACATAGCTCCACCCACTCCTGCCATCATACATTGGACCTTGTGCTGACTTATGGCATAGAGCGTGAGGAAATAACGATCTTTCCACATAATCCAGTCCTCTCGGACCACTTTCTGATAACGTTGTCGTCGTCGTCGTCTTCCTCCGCTTATCCGGGTCCGGGTCGCGGGGGCAGCATCCCAATTAGGGAGCTCCAGGCCGTCCTCTCCCCGGCCTTGTCCACCAGCTCCTCCGGCAGGACCCCAAGGCGTTCCCGGACCAGATTGGAGATGTAACCTCTCCAACGTGTCCTGGGTCGACCCGGGGGCCTTCTGCCGGCAGGACATGCCCGAAACACCTCCCCGGGGAGGCGTCCAGGAGGCATCCTGACCAGATGCCCAAACCACCTCAACTGGCTCCTTTCGATCCGGAGGAGCAGCGGTTCTACTCCGAGTCCCTCCCGAATGTCCGAGCTCCTCACCCTATCTCTAAGGCTGAGCCCGGCCACCCTACGGAGGAAACTCATTTCGGCCGCTTGTATCCGCGATCTCGTTCTTTCGGTCATTACCCAAAGCTCATGACCATAGGTGAGGATTTGGACGTAGATCGACCGGTAGATCGAGAGCCTGGCTTTCTGGCTCAGCTCCCTCTTCCCCACGACAGATCGGCTCAGCGTCCGCATCACTGCAGACGCCGAACCAATCAGCCTGTCGATCTCCCGATCCCTCCTACCCTCACTCGTGAACAAGACCCCAAGATACTTAAACTCCTCCACTTGAGGTAGGACCTCTCCCCCGACCCGGAGGTGGCAAGCCACCCTTTTCCGGTCGAGAACCATGGTCTCAGATTTGGAGGTGCTGATCCTCATCCCAGCCGCTTCAAATTCGGCCGCGAACCTACCCAGCAAGAGCTGAAGGTCAGAGCTGGATGAAGCTAGGAGGACCACATCATCCGCAAAAAGCAGAGACGAGATTCTCCTGCCACCAAACTCGACACACTCTACACCACGGCTGCGTCTAGAAATTCTGTCCATAAAAGTGATGAACAGAACCGGTGACAAAGGGCAGCCCTGGCGGAGTCCAACCCTCACTGGGAACAGGTCCGACTTACTACCGGCTATGCGGACCAAACTCACGCTCCTCTGGTAAAGGGACTGAATGGCCCTTAACAGAAAGCCACCCACCCCATACTCCTGGAGCGTCCCCCACAGGGTGCCCCTGGGGACACGGTCATAAGCCTTCTCCAAATCCACAAAGCACATGTGGATTGGTTGGGCAAACTCCCATGCCCCCTCCATCACCCTTGCAAGGGTATAGAGCTGGTCCACAGTTCCACGGCCAGGACGAAAACCACATTGCTCCTCCTCTATCTGAGATTCAACTATCGATCGGACCCTCCTCTCCAGTACCTTGGCGTAGACCTTTCCAGGGAGGCTGAGGAGTGTGATCCCCCTATAGTTGGAACACACCCTCAGGTCACCCTTCTTAAAGATGGGGACCACCACCCCGGTCTGCCACTCCACAGGAACTGCCCCCGATGACCACGCAATGTTGTAGAGACGTGTCAACCATGACAGCCCTACAACATCCATAGCCTTGAGATACCCAGGACGAACCTCATCCGCCCCCGGGGCTCCGCCGCTGTGTAGTTGTTTGACTACCTCAGCAACTTCTGCCCCCGAGATCGGACAGTCCATCCCCAGGCCTCCCAGCTCTGGTTCCTCCTCGGAATGCGCATTGGTGGGATTGAGGAGCTCCTCAAAGTATTCCTTCCACCGTCCGACTATAGCCTCAGTTGACGTCAGCAGCTCCCCATCCCCACTGTAAACAGTGTGAGCGAGTTGCTGCCTTCCTCTCCTGAGGCGCCGGACAGTTTGCCAGAACCTCTTTGGAGCCGATCGATAGTCTTTCTCCATGGCCTCACCAAACTCCTCCCACGCCCGAGATTTTGCCTCGGCAACTGCCACTGCTGCACCCCGCTTGGCTATCCGGTACCTGTCTGCTGCCTCCGGAGACCCACAGACCAGCCACGCCCTGTAGGCCTCCTTCTTCAGCCTGACGGCTCCCCGAACCTCTGGTGTCCACCAGCGGGTACGGGGGTTGCCACCACGACTGGCACCGGCCACCTTACGACCACAGCTAGCAACAGCCGCCTCGACAATCGCAGAGTGGAACAAGGCCCACTCGGACTCAATGTCCCCCACTGCTCTCGGGACGTGGTCAAAGCTCTGCCGGAGGTGGGAGTTGAAGACCGTCTTGACAGGTTCTTCTGCCAGGCGTTCCCAGCAGACCCTCACTATGCGTTTGGGTCTGCCAGGTCTACGCGGCATCTTCCCTTGCCATCTGATCCAACTCACCACCAGGTGGTGATCAGTTGACAGCTCCGCCCCTCTCTTCACTCGGGTGTCCAAAACATACGGCCGCAGGTCAGATGATACGACTACAAAATCTATCATCGACCTGTGACCTAGGCTGCCCTGGTACCAAGTGTACCGGTGGGCATCCTTATGTTCGAACATGGTGTTCGTTATGGCCAAACTGCGGCTTGCACAGAAGTCCAATAACAAAACACTGCTCGAGTTCAGATTAGGTGGGCCGTTCCTCCCAATCACACCCCTCCAGGTCAAGCTGTCATTGCCCACGTGAGCATTGAAGTCCCCCAGCAGGACAATGGAGTCCCCTGATGGAGCACTATCTAGCACTCGTCCCAGGGACTCCAAAAAGGGTGGGTACTCTGAACTGATATTTGGCCCATAAGCACAAACAACAGTCAGGACCCGTTTCCCGACCCGAAGGCGCAAGGAAGCTACCCTCTTGTCCCCCGGGGTAAACCCCAATACACAGGCAGAGAGTCTCGGGGCTAACAAAAAGCCAACCCCAGCCCTCCGCCTCTCACCCGGAGCAACTCCAGCAAAGTAGAGTGTCCAACCCCTCTCCAGGTCTCGGGTTCCAGAGCCAATGCAATGTGTCGAGGTGAGTCCGACTATATCTAGCCGGTACCGCTCAACCTCTGCCACAAGCTCCGGCTCCTTCCCCGCCAGCGAGGTGACGTTCCATGTCCCAAAAACTAGTTTTCTTGTCTGGGGATTGGACCGCCAAGGCTCCCGCCTTGGTCTGCCACCCGATTCGCATTGCACCAGACCCTTCATGTTCCTGCTGCGGGTGGTGGGTCCACAGTTGGACGAGCCCATGTATCCGGTTCGGGCTGGGCCCGGCCGGGCCCCATGGGCGAAAGCCCGGCCACCAGGCGCTCGCTCACGGGCCCCAACCCCAGTCCTGGCTCCAGGGTGGGACCCCGGTAACCCTTCGGGCCGGGTACTCCGACTCTTCGTTTTAACCGCCATGAAAGATCCTTCCTATCCTTTCTGATAACCTTTGAGTTTTTTATAACTGAGTTTTCGAGACATGAAAGTAAATTGCACTATAGTCGGTCTCTATCTGACAACGCAGTTGCGTCTTTTAAATCAACTGTTCCATCTTTACTGTCCTCAGCATCTCAGAGGCATGTAGCAGAGGGCAATATTTTCAGTTCTAGCCCCTCACAAATTGATGCCTTAGTTCATCATGTTAATTCCTCTTTATGTGTGGCATTAGATGATGTAGCCCCTTTAAAAAAGAAGGTAATTAGGGACAGGAAGTTGGCTACCTGGTTTAATTGTCATTTACGAGCCTTAAAACAAAACTCTAGGAAATTGGAGAGAACATGGCACTCTACGTACCATGAGGAGGCCTACCTATCCTGGAAAAATAGTCTTGTGCTTTATAAAAAATAAGCTTCAACAAACTAGAACTGCTTATTTTTCAGCATTAATTGAGGAGAATAAGCATAATCCTAAATTTCTTTTCAGTACAGTTGCTAAACTTACACAGAATCATAGCTCTGAGCCATCTATTCCCTTAGCCCTCAGCAGCAATGACTTCATGGGATTTTTACAAGTAAAATTAATTCTATTAGAAACAAAATCTTAAGCATCCTCCCTAATGCGATTTCTTCTTCCTCAGTAAGTGAGGCAGCATCAGAGGTGACTGTAGAACCTCATCTGTGCTTGAACCGTTTTGATCCAGTTGAGCTTTCAGAGTTATCAAAAATATTAGCTTCATCTAAACCTTCAACTTGCATTTTGGATCCAATCCCAACCAAATTATTTAAAGAAGCATTTCCTTTGGTTACTGCCCCCATTCTAAATATAATCAATCTATCCTTAGTAAATGGGTATGTACCACAAGATTTTAAGGTTGCTGTAATCAAACCTTCACTTAAGAAGCCTTCTCTGGATCCAGATGACCCAGTGAATTATAGACCAATATCTAACCTTCCATTTTTATCCAAAGTCCTGGAGAAAATAGTGGCCATCCAAGTATGTGAGCATTTAAACACTAATGCTCTGTTTGAGGAATTTCAGTCTGGTTTTAGAGAGTATCACAGCACTGGAACTGCGTTAGTGAGAGTTACAAATGATATTCTTATGGCCTCAGATAAGAATCTTGTGTCTGTTCTAGTCTTGTTAGATCTCAGTGCTGCCTTTGACACAGTTGATCACAATGTTCTTTTAGAAAGACTTGAACATGTTGTAGGGATCAAAGGAGCAGTGTTAGGCTGGTTTAAATCCTACCTGTCTGACAGATTTTATTTTGTAAACGTACATGACAAATCTTCTTCATACTCCAGGGTTACTTGCGGAGTACCACAGGGTTCAGTGCTTGGACCAATTCTTTTTACTATATATATATGCTCCCAATTGGTAAAATCATTAGACAGCATGGGATAAACTTCCACTGTTATGCTGACGATACTCAGCTATATTTATCCATTAACCCTGATGAACCTAATCGGTTGGGTAGCTTACAGGCTTGTCTTGAGGACATAAAACATTGGATGACTCTAAAATTTTTGCTTTTAAATCAAGACAAGACGGAAGTTCTCATCTTTGGACCAGAAATCCAGAAAAGGAAATTGCTTAGCCACTCACCTGACTTGAATGGCATTACATTAATCTCCGAGAACAAAGTAAGGAACCTTGGTGTTATCTTTAACCAGGACATGTCATTCAAATCCCAGGTTTCACAAGTTTGTAGAATTTCCTTTTTCCACCTTCGGAATATTGCTAAGATTAGAAGCATACTTTCCAGGAGTGATGCCGAAAAACTAGTTCATGCATTTATTACATCAAGACAGGATTACTGTAATTCATTACTCTCAGGAAGTCCACAGAATGTAGTTAAAAGTCTTCAGCTTGTCCAAAATGCTGCAGCTAGAGTTCTGATGAGAATTAAAAAGAGAGATCATATATCTCCTGTCTTGGCTTCCCTACATTGGCTACCTGTTAAATTCAGAATAGATTTTAAGATCCTCCTTCTCACATACAAAGCTCTTAATAATCAAGCTCCATCATACATCAGTGATGTGATTGTTCCATACGTTCCTAACCGAGCACTTCGCTCTCAGACTGCAGGTTTACTGGTGGTTCCCAGAATATCTAAAATTAGGATGGGAGGCAGATCTTTTAGTTATCAGGCTTCTCTCCTGTGGAACCAGCTCCCAGCCTTAGTCCGTGAGGCAGACACTTTGTCTACATTTAAGAATAGGCTTAAAACATTTTTATTTGATAGGGCCTATGGTTAAAATCTGATGTTAGCCTAAATCTGGACATGTGGGGGAGTAGAGGGAGGTGGAGTGTACAGTCGGTAAAGACAACTCTCCCTTGCCCTGCCTCCAACATGCCTCCATCTAAATAGGATAGATTATCCAGAGTTATCTCTGTAGTTATGCTGCTATAGGCTTAGACTGCTGGAGGATACACTGACCACTTTCCACACTCTACTGCTTTCTTCTACTATCTGCTCTTTAACTGTATTACTTTCTGCAATTTCAGCTGTTAACTTTATTTTCTCTCTAAGTGTTTTTCTCCCCAGAAGAAGCTACAACGATGTTCTGCTGAGCTGTGGTGGCCTCATGGAGGGGGCCATTGTCTAGCACACTGCTGCTAACCACTTAAACATTCTCCTTCTCCTGATAATAACTTTTTGCTTTCCTTGACGTTGGACGTGTTACTGCTAGTTTACCCATTTAATTAGAGATCCACTAGGATAAATACAATAAAGTTGATCTCACCAAACAGAATATTTACTAAGACATCAAAATAGAACTATAGACACATTAGTGTGTGTGTGTGTGTGTGTGTGTGTGTGTGTGTGTGTGTGTGTGTGTGTGTGTGTGTGTGTGTGTGTGTGTGTGTGTGTGTGTGTGTGTGTGTGTGTCTGCTCTGTCTTCTCGATCCCCAGTGAGTCGTGGAGCATGGCTGCTTATACTGAGCCAGGGTTCTCTGGAGGTTTCTTCCTGTTTATTATGTGAAGTGCCTTGAGATGACTCTTGTCGTGATTTGGCGCTATATAAATAAACTTGAATTGAATTGAATGCGCACTTTGTTGTTTACAAACAAAACTTTCTTCAAGCTAAAGCTGAAATAATGGCCAAAGGAGGAGACGGCAGCGCTCAGGACATTTATTATCCCTCAAAGAAGTCAAAGTGGGACGTATGGGCATTTTTTGGATGTTTGAAGAATGCCGAGGGACAGCTGATAGAAGACGACTATCCTGTTTACAGCATGTGCAGAAAAAGTGTCTGTAAAAGGAAACAACGCTTCAAATCTCATGACACATCTGTGTGACCATCACCCACAACTCTACAGTCAACGCAAGGCAAGCTAACGTTAGCGTTTTAGCTAAAATGCATGATCCGAGGATTTGGGTTGAGGGAGAATGCAACGAGTTGCTATATAAAGCAGCCGCAGCGCCGCTACCTGCATATAAACCGTGTCGCGGACACCCCCATGTTGAAATGACGCTATGCATTACGGGGCTCCCAGGGGCAGATAAGAGTTGGTCTCTCTCCGAGAATAATTATGAATTTAACAATGATTACTGCCTGATGACATTTTCCCACATCTGCAAAGCTCAGTGGAAGGACACAAACCGAGGACAATATTTTCCTGATATAGGGTTTATTACTCAAGTAAGGGTAAAAAAGTATCTCATTAGAAGGCTACTTGAGTACCGAGTATCATCTGGTCTAATATTTTTAAAATGATGACATCAAACAGACATAAAATAAGAAGTTATGGGCAAATATTGGTATTTTAAAGACTAGAGGGGAAACATGTAAACAAATAAACAACATAATTACAAAATAACAAATTTTAGGCAAAATTTAGACACAAACTGAGGACAATATTTTCCTGATATACAGGGTTTATTTAGTTGTCTGAAAATGTAACACGTTTAAAAAAACGTGATACCGAAAACCGTGATCATTTTGGTCGCAATAACTGTGAGGTTAAATTTTCACACCGTGACAACCCTAATGTCATGAGCCGGGGTGAGTACTCCACGCCATTCACCTTCTCTGAGAGTTCTGATTGCAGGAGAGGGAGTGACAGCTGATCCTCATCAGCGTGATCAGTGGGTCGGCTTTAAAAGGAGGATGGTGATCATGATTCGACGCTGGATGATTACTAATGACTGGTAGTCTCTTGCCCTTCGTGTTCTCTAGTCGATTTGATTTTGTGCATGTTTTTGAAGACTCGTTTTAATTTGGATATTCTGTCTGGAAACTTACCTCAGGTTGGCTTCATCTCTGGATCCTCCACCATCTCTGTAAGGACTTCTCACCGGTTCTCTTCCTGGATTACCATTCACTCAGCCGTCCTGCTGACATCCCTCTCCGGATCTACTTCCTCATCTCCTCTCATCACCACTCACCCTCCTGGACTGTTGCCATTTTGCTCTGGATATCACCCCGGCTCACTCCCCCTCCATTTCCCTCCTGAACTTCCGCATCACGCCGCTTCCTGTTTGCTTCCCCATCAGCTGGACCTCCAGTGCGCCCTTAGTTTCTCCTTTATAAAAATAAATAAATATTATTTTTCCTTTATCTAAGTCTCCGTCTCTGATTCTGCATGTCTTGGGTTAGACTTCTACCTCAGAACAGGACACCTAATGCATTGTCATAACTGGTGTTAGCACTCTTCTGTGTTTTACGATAGGGATCACTTACTACACTTATTACGGTGGTATGTAAAATGCTACGACTGACTCATTAACTTCACACATGCAATTCACTGTAATATTGAGTTGTTAGTCATTGAAAAGTAGCTGGAGACATTTTTAGAGCTGACTATTTGCTTTAGCTCAGCATTAGCCTTTAGCCTGTTTCACCCAATATTAAGAGTACAACAAAAAGATGTTGTGGCTTCTTCGGGATACAAGAAATAGCTTCGGGGGTGCTCCTGTTTACTGGCTTTGGTTCTCTAAAAACTCTGGAGCCTTTTTACTTACCTGTGTCAAATTACAAATGTCTGCGCTGCTACACTAGCTTGCTGCAGATTTGTTAAACTCACAAACTCACCGAGTGTAAACAGTAACTACATCCTGCTTTCATTTTTCACAATAGGAGAAAAATAGACAACCTCACAGCTGGCTGAGAATGCAATTTGTTTCAATATAACCTTCCTTCCAACATGATTGAGACATTAGACTGTTTTGTGATTTTTCACAGTGGACTTTTTAGACATTGCACTTTTAAGCAAGGCACTTCACCGCCTTACCATCTTTTGGTGGTAAAGGGGAACTGTAGGAGCCTAGAGCGCACAGAGGCCCCACCTCTGTCCATTAACCCCAGGGTTACTGTGGCTCATCACCGCCAATCACGTGTGGATAAATTACTTATGTTGTAAAGTGTCTTGGGGGTTCTCGGACACTACATAAATACAGGATATTTACTGTGTTATTTTAAAAAATAACCCTAACCCTCAACACTCTCAAAAACCAGCCCATGGGAATAAACTTCACACTAAACAAGTGCGGGTCATTATCATAAACTTTCTTCCATATAAAAACAACATAGACATTATGATTTTGACACAATGAAGTTTTCTGACAACATATTTTTCTTTAGTCCTGGTGAGAACTTCAGTTACATCCTTTCAGAGTTCATCCTAAGGAGCCGCCGACACCACATCACCCCCCATCACTCCCATGCACCACCATTCCCATAAAAGGCTGAGTGTAACGTGTGGATAGATGAAAAGGAAAATATGCTGTGAAAAGAGACAATTTGGATGAATACCGTCACTGATCAAAACAAAAAGCCTATTTCACTGAAGAGCTGAAACAGGAGTGATGAGGTTATTGCTAGGAGTAACAGGTAAGTGTACGAGGTGTCAAAGCAAACAGGACTAAACAACTGCTTGCTCTAACATAATTCTTAATACTCAATCAATGACTGCGAGTTCAATTAATAAAATAAGTCTACACGTATTTATTCCATACTTATAAATGAGGTTGGTGATAAATTCTGCATAGTTGCTAATTCAGTCCAACACCATCACTGATTTCTGCCCTCTAATGCATCTCTCCCATTCCAACTCCTGCACACACTTTTGCCCCTCACAGCCACACTGCGCCTCCTCTCCACATCCCCCTTGAAGGAAAAGCTGTGGTTGGGCCTTGACATCCCAAGCAATTTATTAAGTCAACACAGAGTGAAGAGGGCTTCAGAGAAAGCCCCTCTATTTGCTACAGACTCAGCCCCCTGAGGAGACGAAGCTCTGCACAACAGGCTGCCTTGGTGGGATTAAACCAAAAACAGAAATTAACATTATGCTCAACTGGTCATGAAATTGTTTGACGTGGACCAAATTCACAGAGAACTGAACAATTTCCACATATAAAGCAATGGATCTAATTGATCCTGGATGTGAGTGGCCAAAATGAGCGTCCTCCATATGAAAACCGAGCTCATCCTTAGAGATAAGGTCAAAAATCTTACTCTTCACATATAAGGCCATTCACAACCTTGTCCTCTCATATCTCTTGCAGCTCACAAAAGTTTCTAAACTCAAAAATCACCTGCTCGTGATAACCTATTCCTTATAACTGTATTTTATGTGTTTTATCATGGTTTTAATTTGATTACTCCTTTATTGTTGTTGTGCTTGTTTGAATGTTTTTACTGCACAGTGACCTTGAGTTTTTAGTTTTTCAAATAAAAATGTATTACTTTAGGGAGCTAAGGTGGTTCATGCATATGATTAGGATGCTTCCTGTATCTCCTTCTAGAGGCTTTCTAGGCATGTCCCACAGGAATGGCACCTCTAGAAAGACTCTAAACTGACTGTAGGGACTATACATCGTCTCTGGCCAGGGAACACCCTGGAATCCCTCAGAATGAGCTGGGTTTGGGGTTTGGGCTCGCTTCCTGAACCTGTTCCCCCCATAACTCAAACTTGAATAGGTGGAAGGAAATGGATGGACAGTAAAGTAATTTTTTTCGAATGTATCCAAAATCACAACTATGCTACATCTGGTTTCTCATCTGAGTTGTCTTCTTTCTCTTTAAGCTTGTGCCTTCAGGGGCCATCACAGCAAAAGATCTGTCTCCATTTAGTCCTGTTTTCTGCATCTTCCACTCTCACACCAACCAACTTCATCTCCTCTTTCACTGCATCCATCAATCTCCTTTTTGGTCTTTCTCGCAGCTTCCTGTCTGGTGGCTCCAACCACAACATCCTTCTACCTTTGTAATCATTGTCTCTTCTCTGGACATGTTCAAATCATCTCAATCTGGCCTCTCTAACTTAATTTTCTAAACATCCAACATCAGCTGTCCCGCTGTTAGACTCATTCCTGATCCTACCCACTTTCATTACTCCCAATGAAAACCTCAACATCTTGAACTCCGGTTGCTAGTCAGAGTCGATTCTAATCCTTGGGTGATTCTCAGTGTCAAGGTGCCTGGCCTTGCGAGGCGATGTCTTGCGAGGCCAGGCACCTTGCTTACGAGGACACTGTCCTTCCTTGGTCAAAGAAAACGGTTAAATGGAACAGACTTGCATCACGTGACCGTGGCTTCCACGGCGGTCACATAATGTCACGTGACACAGGAGATAACGTTATATTTTATACTCATTAGTGTAAATATTAATATATAACGAGCCTTTTACTTTTTAAATTGTGTATTTGTTTATTAAATTAAAAATATAAGTGAGTTACTACCCGCTAGCCACCGAAGCTGCAACTACTAAGCAACTGACCAACCATAGATAACTTCTTTGGGTCTAAAATAAACATTTTAAATTAGCTGACTTACTTTTAAACTTGAAATTTGGCCCCCAAAGTAGCTGCCGGCTTCTGATCCGCCATCCTTTTACAAATACTGCGGTGTATTCTGGGTAATTTTTGACCAAGGCCAGGCTACAAGACACCTCCCACGGATCCTTGCTCAGCTAGCTAAACGGCTAAAAAACGGAGAACACACGCCTCGGTAGAACATGAACATTGGAACATGTCCTGGCAGCTCCTGATGACGTATCTCCTAGGCAACCGGGGCAGAGCCAAGACATCAAGGCGAGGTTCCTTGGCATTGAGAAATACCTCTTGTCTTTAAGGCCTTGGAATTTGGGACGTTGGTAGCAAAGAAGCTCATTCTGACTTGGAAATCTGCCACACAACCCCGCTATGTCACGATCTGCCCTTTACCTCCTAACTGTGTCTCTCTCCTGCCCCGATTAGTCCATAATGTTCTCACCTGTCCCTCGTTAACCTGCCCATGTTTCCTTAATTAGCTATACCACCGGTTTTGCCCCTGTCCTTTGTCAGATCATTGTTGTTGTTTGTTGTCACCGTTGTATTTGGTCCTGCCGTTCCCGTTCAGTAATTAAATTCGTTTTTATGTTATCCATGCCTGCTCTTCTGCCTCCGGAACCCACCACCACACATGGTCCACCATCTCCACCCGCAGAACGTGACAGAATGATCTGACCAACCTGGACCTGTGGTGAACTACCATCCGTTTTTTGGAGGATTATTTTTTCATTTTCTCCTTTTTCAGTGGAGGGAGATTCCGGCCTGAGGGGCTTTGGCGCATCCTACAGGTTTTCGGGGTGGTCGAGCCCGTTTGGGAGATTTTGGCGCATCCTACCTGTTCTCGGGGTGGTCAGAATCATTTCTCCTCTCCTTCTGTTTCACCCCGTCCTGTTTTTCCCACGGAAGCTGCGGATCCTGGAGTTCTGGTGAGATAAACACCCCTGCGCACGCCAGCGTTCTTCGGAGTGGTAGGGCTGGTCTTCCTGCTCTTTTCCAGCTTCCCTTCACCCGAGCCTCCGCTGATGGACCCAGCAAATTGGGAAGTGCACCTGCTCTGACCAGATGTCGAGTACCTGCCGCCGAGCTGGGCTTCCTCGCGTCGCTCCCGCTGTTCAGCCACTTCCTGGTCCACGCCTGCGGGGCCTATGCCTGCAGGTCCTTCTGGCTGCAGCCTTTTCAGGTGTCCTGCTGCTGCAGCCCAAACCAGGGCTCATGGAACTCAAAGAGCCCTCAGAAGCCAGAGTTGTGCCGCCTATGTCAGAGGCCCCCTGCTCTGCCGTCCCAGTGTTCGAGTTTCAAGAGTTCCTGTGTGTCCCGAGTCAAGAGTTCCTGTGTGTCCCGAGTCAAGAGTTCCTGTGTGTCCCGAGTCAAGAGTTCCTTTGTGTCCCGAGTCAAGAGTTCGAGTGTGTCCCCAGTCAAGAGTTCGAGTGTGTCCCCAGTCAAGAGTTCGAGTGTGTCCCCAGTCAAGAGTTCGAGTGTGTCCCCAGTCAAGAGTTCCTGTGTGTCCCCAGTCAAGAGTTCCTGTGTGTCCCCAGCCAAGTCTTCGAGTCCCCAGTCCAGTCTTCGAGTCCCCAGTCTCCTGTGTTGTGTGGCCTTGTGGGCGTCTGGTATCCGCCCTTAAGGGGGGGGGGGGGGGGTACTGTCACGATCTGCCCTTTCCCTCCTGACTGTGTCTCTCTCCTGCCCCGATTAGTCCATAATGTTCTCACCTGTCCCTCGTTAACCTGCCCATGTTTCCTTAATTAGCCCTCTGTATTTATACCACCTGTTTTGCCCCTGTCCTTTGTCAGATCATTGTTGTTGTTTGTTGTCACCGTTGTATTTGTTCCTGCCGTTCCCGTTCAGTAATTAAATTCGTTTTTACGTTATCCGTGCCTGCTCTTCTGCCTCCGGAACCCACCACCACACATGGTCCACCATCTCCACCCGCAGAACGTGACACGCTAACTTAAGGAGATGGTGTCGATTACATAAATGGAAAGAACCCAGGTCACATTTGAAATGAAGTCTGGGTCTTTTCTTGCAAGGTAGAACCGTCACTCACGATGGAACGTTCTGTCTCTTACCCTGGTAGATCGCAATCTTTTTTCATTCATAGAGTTCAGCTTAGGTCTTTTTTTTATTATTCTTTTGCTGCTCTTGATCTGGCAGCTGGTATTTTTACATTTACCATGTTTTTTAGGTGAAACATGTACATTTGTTATTTTAACAACTGTTTTTTACGGCCAACCTTTAAACATTTCGCATTCAGTGATGGGATTTATTAGCCTGGCAAGCCAGACTAAATAAATGTATTATTTAGTCTGGCAACGCTCCATTGACGGCTCTCGGTTGTGGGGCGGGTTCTACCGTTGTCTTTCAAATGATCTCCGCATTCCACTGGACAATGAATGTGACATACTCTTGTTTCACTCTGTTGCATCATCCCACCCACCAGGCATATAGAGTGCCCTGATTGGCCCACAAAGCGGATAAAGCTCTGTGATTTGTTCACTAAGCAGATAGAGCACTATGACTGACCCACCATTATGGACCAATCACAGCACTTTATGTGTTTGAAACCCCTCTAGAGAGCTGTGATTGGCCAGCCAGAATGCTGTTAGGGGCTGCAGAGGTTCCAGGGGAGCGTTCCTAGACCAAACTTTGCAAAGCAAGAATTTGGTCTAGTTCACTAGGCTAAGGATTTATGGCTCTTTCAAGGGATCCGTCATTAGTCGATCGTTTACCTCAAAGAGCCGTTCGAAAGGCTGGCTCCCTTGAACGAAGTGAAGCCAAGAGAGTGTGTGTGTGTGTGTGTGTGTGTGTGGGGGGGGGGGGGGTATTAAGAGCAACGTGTTCCTGCGGTGTCCGTGAGGGCACACGGGGTTGGTTAGCATTCCTCCTACGTCCGTCACAGCGGTGGGTGGGGTTTGAGCGGGTGCGCTTTACCAACTTCCGGTAAGGTTTGTTATCAGAAGACAAGATGAATGGCTCTCTACAGGAACTCGGCTCTCATCATTCACTTTGAAAACCCGTTCAAAAGATTTGATTCGTTCGTGAATGTCACATCACTATTAGTATTCTATTTCAATGTATACTTTGAGTTTTAATTTATTTCTAAAACCTATTATAGATAATATATTTATATATTAGTGAAACACAAGATACAGGCGAGCCTACTGGCATGGAGATCTTTTAGATAATTTTGCAGACCTGGCTGAGAACAACACAAGTAAAGAAGGATGAAACTGGAAAGGGAGATTGCTGAGTGCAGCTGGGATGATAGAAAGATGGGAAACAGGTGTGTGAAGAGCGGTGCACAGTGGGAAAGGGAATCTAGAAAAATAAAAATCTCAAATATAAATGACTAAGGACCAGCAAGTTTATCAAGACAGCCTCAGGGCACACTGACCTGCATGTTTTCCACGCCACTGCTTCAGCACACCTGATTTACATTGCCTCGTCAGGAGGACATCAAGGGTTGCAGATGCCTGTTAATCACTCATTCGGTGCGTGGCAGTAGGGAAACCCTGGTGTTGAAAAGGGCAACATTGAAAACATGCAGGACAGTGTGCCTTGGGGACCAGGCATTGATGCGGACTTAGTTGAAGTGTATTACCCACAATCCATTGCTGCGGGAGAAAAGGCCCAAGTGCCTTTTCTGAAAATATGTATTTTCTAATGACAGTTGTTCCTTTTATGATGATTAGTTGAAGCTCTGAAACGTTTAGACAAAGCAGCAATGAATGTAAATTTATTTCAAATAATTGGTTGTTTGTTTGAAAGTTGTTAAAGGTTTTTTTAAAAAGTACCACAGCGACCACCAACATCCCGGCATGTGTTGCAATCGATGATGTAATACTCCCTGTCTCAATTTGGCAATTATTTGCACACTTGTGTACTACGCACTCAAAGCCTTAAAGAGCACTTACTCCAAGTGCACTTTGCTAAAGACCGCAAGGCGCAGTGTGAGTATAGGGATCGGGCGTTTGTCTCTCGGCTGACCAGGGAACGCGTTAGGATGTGCCCGGAGGAGCTGGCCCAAGTGGCTGTAGAGAGGGAAGTCTGGGCCTCTCTGCTTACGCTAGTGCCCCTGTGACCCAACCCTGGATAAGCGGCCAAAAATTAATGAATGAACTTAAAACAATTAAACAGCATAGTAAACTATTTTTAAAAAAGAGCCAATAAAAGATCAGTTAAAGCTGGAATAATCCACTATGATGACAATTTTAAAGCAAACCAAAATGAAAAATTGTCAGAGCTTAGTAATGTTGTCATTTTTCTATTGCAGTGAAAAAAAATTGTGCATCTTTAAAAACCACAAATTCTTACTGCTGAGATATTAATAATTCTATGCACAATAATCATAATAAATCAATGTCCTCAAAGGTTGTAAATTATAAGTTTGAAGCTGTAAATGTAACAAAATATAAAAAGACTTTTTTATTATGCAAAAACGATTTTAAATTATGTTAAAATAAATTTTTTGTCAGGAGATCATTCATATGAAGACAGCTGTTAACTACTGATCTAAATTAAATTACATTTAATTTATTTTATGTCAAATATTTGGAAACATAACAAGCTGAAGTATAGTAAAGAATTCAAGCATTAAAGCTGAATCTACCAGCTCCAGTAAATACAAGAGCATGAATTCAAACACACACACACACACACACACACCCTTCTGCAGCTGTTGCACTCTCACTGCAGGCTGGCTCTTGTAAAGTTGCCTCAGTAATCACCATGTTTGCTTTTCTATTAGACTGCTCTTCAGATGTGAGGGCAAGCTCACTCCCTGAGGAGTTTTCCTTTCCCCTACAAAATGCATTATGAAGAAGTATTTGCATAAACAGGAAATTAAGATTTTACTTCAGATTGATGACGAAGATTCTTCAGGCCCAATTCTCACAGCATGATTTTTAAAATATTGGAGAGTTTTCTAAATATGAGAGACCCCTGTAGTAATAAAAAATAATAATAAAAAAAAATCATGGGCATAGTTTTGATCTCACAGTGTTTGGTGTGCTGCAACATCCTAGCTTTCAGAAATATAGACAGACCGTAGCAGAAGCTAAATGAGCTTCAGGTCAGTCTATGATTGCAGGAATGAACCGGTTTGACTATTAACTGCGGTTAACCCCCTGTAAAAACATCTCCAACATGGCCTAGAAAAAACAAAACAAAAAGACAACAGCGCCACCCTCACGACAAAAACAAAAGTGAAACTGAACGTGCGCATACAGCAGAAGCAGAACCAGTGACAACAACCATCAGAAGCGGTTGAAGCCCTCTTATGGGATTATATCTAATATAGCTGAAATATACACACACACATACATATATATATATATATATATATATATATATATATATATATATATATATATATATATATATATATATATATATATATATATATATATATAATTAAATTCATTTTATAAACTATATACTCACTCTGTCTGAATTAATACGAAGTGTGTTTTTGGTCCTTGAATAAGTAAAATTGTCACTACCTTGCCGGTGAGCGAAGCGGAGATGAGGTGAGGATCCAAACGGGGTGAGGAAGACAGGCAGACAGGTAGGAACGTTTTACAAGAACTTTGATATGGAGCACGCAGGACATAGAAACAACGATCCAACACGAGACACAACACAGAAGAGGTTTAAATCAAATACAGGAGGGCTTGGAGCTTGGGTGATTGGGAAACGAGAGGCAGGTGGGAGCAATTAACAGAGACACAGGACTAAACCAAAAGGGGAGACAGGACAAGGTGTGACAAAAATGAACTAGAATCTTCTGATTAAACATTCAAAGATTAATCAGATTGATATTTCATATTTGTATGGAATAATCACATCTTATTGGTCATAATCAATAAATGTATTCCAGTACAGTTTTACTCTTACAAGTTTCAAAAACTTTAAAAATGGGACCCAATGCCTCCCCGCTTGACACTCAGCATTAAGGAGTTGGATGGGGATATATGCAGTTTGTTGAGTCTACTACCCATGTGGAGGCCCTCAGTGCAGATCCAGAACTGTCAGAAGTCGGGTGACCTCAAGGTCAGGTGGGCAGATAGGGTGGGGGATGGGGAGAATCTGTCCCCCTAGACTCAGATCGACCCCGATCCGTCCCCCCCCCCCCCCCCCCCCAACTAAGGCCAGAAAGAAAACAAAATCAGAGGTTAAGCGCTTGATGCTCCTTTTTCCAATTACAATGAATGCAGCATGATGTAAACAAACACCGACTCCAAAGGCGCCAAAGTGGTTGCCGCTAGGATGCAGGATGAAGCGAAAATAGGGAAGCAACGATTACTGCGTATTTAAAAGAGACCAACAGAGTAAGTAGGCGGGACCGATCTGTCTGTTTATGCATGTTGGTTCTAGTTTCAGTACGTTGTTGTCAGTGTTGGGACTTACTCGTTAAAAGCGCCAAAGCCTCATTGCTGACTTTAACAAGTCTCATCTACAAATATGATCCCTCATGAAGTTACTACTTTACACCAGAAGATAGTGGAGATGTGGAACCTTCAGGCTGAGCAAAGCTTTGGAGTTTTTAGAGCTTGAAAATCGTCTCCCGCCGTGAGGCTCCCAGTCGGGGAGAGGAGGAGATGCGTGCAACATGAAGAGCGCAAATATTAGATAAAACGTATAATTGCCGGCAGGTCTGCTCTTTGTTGACTGATCACTTTGTCTGGTCATGACTGACTCTGATTATGAAGCAGAATATTGACTCTGATGAAGAAATTCACTCATCCGGCCGGGAAGATTGACGCTGCTGCAGCATCAGACAGCTGGTGCTGCACGAGAGGTGTGTGGAGTTTACAAGCTCCAAACGTTGGGTTTGATGTTGGTTTCACCTTCTCTGGGACGTGATGGATGTAGAAATGATGGTAAAACACCGCTAACGTGACAGACGTAGCGACAATGTAAAAAAAAAAAAGCCGTAAAAAAGAAGCAGATGCCGATGCGGCCATTTTGACCGTGTCACAGGTTCCGTCAAGCCCAGACAATTCCACAAAAGGGAAGAGAGGCGGAGCTGAGGGTGGGGCTGTAAGGCTGGGATCTACTGACGACACCCGGTCGAACTAGCTACAAGCTAACCTGAAGCTAACCCAAAGCTAACGTGGAGGTGGGAGCTAAGCTAACGGAGGTAGCACCCTAGCTACAACCGGAGTTAACTGTGCACAACACCAGAGCTTCTGAGTTAGAGATACGCCGGGCTGACCGCTGAGTAAAACCGGGTGGAACACAGAGGTCTCCCGAAAGCTGCTGAAAGCCGGCAGCCCGCGCAGCAGACAGAAGCCGCGATCAGACAGAGATGCGCCGAGCTGCGAGGGGAGAAACGGGTGGAAAACATCAGTCTCCCGAGAGCTCCACAAGCCGATAGTCGGAACCCAGCTCCACCAACATGTTATATTTCAACCCATTTTCTAAAGTGCAGCATTATGTTAAATGCACTGGGTTTTACCCTATTACATTTAAATTTCATGGTTAAACAGTACATGTTAAAATCTAAGCTCAGCTCGGCAGTGACCTAAAATACATAAATATAATTTTACTTACTGAAAAAAATGAAGTGGATACTCCTTGGGTGCTCTATTAGTGCAATTAATTCCACAGCAAGTCATTTTGTCCAACAGTTGCACAAATAATATCCAAAAAAGAATACACAAACACAGAGACTCAAAATCCCGGAGCAGTTTCCAAGCCAGACCGAGGCTCTACTGAGGCCTTTCCACGGAGCTAGCTCTGTGGTCACGTGGGTCTGATGCTCATTAATTATGCAGAATTTTAGGCTTTTAATTAGGGCTGCACAATATATAGAAAAATTATCGTCATCGCGATAACTGGACGTGCGATAGGCCCATCGCAAAAACGGCGATAAATGTTCGGTTCAAACATTTCCATCCGTGTCATACAGTACATCAGCCTTTTGTAAACCAGCTCTGTTTTTTTACGCGGAAGTATTATTTGACCAATCAAATGTAGTCCTTCTGATATGCGACCAATCAGATGGTCCCGTTCACGTAATACGCCCGTCCCCTACATAGACCCTTTTGGAAAGCAACACCCGAACAGAGTTTGCGGCGCCGTTCCCTTGTTCGTCATGCTGGCTCAGAGCAACGAACGCACTTTGTGCTGATGTTTCTGGATTCAGCGCTGCTTTCAAACGTGAACGTGACTCCGCTTGGTGTCGTTAATTATTTTTACCGGGCTGACTCCGACATGTGCCGGTGAACCAACCCACCTTCATGTCGCTAGTGTTAGCCCCAGGCTCCGGTTAGCTTCCAGCTAAAAGGCTACAGCACTCTCCTCCCAGTCCCACCCTGCTAAAGAGAGCCTGGAAAAGTTCCCCCACACATCAAAGTGATTTTTCATTTATGAGCTTTTATAACCTTGTTAATCAGGATAGTTGATTTGCTGCTGCACATAAACTGTCAGTCAGAAGCTCTGCTAGCCGGTTATCTTAGAGGAGCTATTTCAATTTGTTAGCTTGTTATCAGAATCATAGTTGCAGTTTCATCATCTGAGCTGCTTTTTAAGATCTAGGTAAACTTGTTCAATTTGGGGTTAAAAACAAACGTTTTCACATATTTTCCATGTAGATTTTTGCCAGTTCCTCTTCTGAAAGGTAGACAATTGTTTTTCTCTTTCCCTCAAAAAATCTTAATATTCTCCTAGTTTGGCCCAGCACAGTTCACTTCCCAATTACAGCAACAGCCTTATATCATAACCACATAAGTGGAGAAAATGCTCAGTAGCAATGAGAGAATTTGCTGTTGCATTTAAGTGATGTCAACTATTATTTAACATTTAAAGTAATTTTCTGATATTTTTATTTATTCAAAAAACCCTGGTAAGGGATGTTTTTCTGTAATTGGAGCATCAGAAAAAGTTTTATGGTGGAGGTGATGTTTTAAAGTCACTGAGAAACTGCATGCATGCAGTTTGTTGTTTTGCTGCTAATACAGTAGCAGGTGCAGCTGCATATTTTTGCCATAAAAATGTTATGTTGTAATGGAATTCATGCATTAGTTTTTGTTTGCTTTGAACCCAGAGCAGACGTCACACGCCAGACGACATCAACACTGCATACTTTAGTATTTGTTCATTTATCGCGAGTAATATCGATATCGCAATATTAAGCACTGTTATCGAATATCGTAGGTTTTCCTAATATCGTGCAGCCCTACTTTTAATACACTTAAACAGAAGAGTGAGAAAAAAATTCACCCCCCTCAGAGTTGTCATGAGTGTAAACTAGATAATTTAAACCAAAAACATGTTTTGGTACCAGGCTGTAAACATGTTTATTTCTGCTGTGAAATTGGTATTTTTAACATGGGAGTCATTGAGGATTTGCTCGCTTCTGACACCAGCCCCCAGCGGATGAGGGTGGAACTGCAATTTTTGGTACTTCCGGGTTGGCCTCAATTTTTGAGCCGCATTGTGGGGGCTTGGTTCCACTGCATAATGGCTTCAAACACGTATATAAAAGTGTTAGTTTTTACGTAAACCATTGGATGAAATTACACAAACTGACTGAGCTCTAGTTAAGACTCTTGCAATAGTTTGTGTGTGTGTGTGTGTGTGTGTGTGTGTGTGTGTGTGTGTGTGTGTGTGTGTGTGTGTGTGTGTGTGTGTGTGTGTGTGTGTGTGTGTGTGTGTGTGTGTGTGTGTGTAGGTGTACGTAGGTGTACGCGTGTGTGTGTGTATGTGTACATGTGTGTGTGTGTGTGTGTGTGTGTGTGTGTGTGTGTGTGCGTGTGCATGTGTGTGTGTATGTGTTTGGCGGAGGGTACATTGGAACTTTGTCCCCCCCAGTTTGAAAATCCTATCTGCGCCCCTGCTCAAGGTGTCCGAAGCCGTAGATTAACTCCAATACGACCCATCCAGTCATGAGATGTCTCCGAATCACAACAAGAGCTGGAATGCTTATTTGCGTCCAAGGTGGAAGTGTGGCTCTTAAGGAGCCGTTTGGCTGTACAGCTGCAGCGTTGCAGAGAGGCTTGACAGGAGGTCAAAGGAGTTTGTTTCAAAAGAGGCTTCTTTCCCGATTTGGCCGAACCGGGAGTTAGCTGGAAACTGAAATAATAGAGAGGTAGTTCTTGTTTTATTAAACTACTTTGATATGAGTTCTGGCCAAGTTTGGCAAATCTGAATTTGACACGTTTCTGAGTATTTACCAACATCCCTCAGAAAGCCACGCCTTCTTCAGATACAAAGATTTCTTAACACTGAATAAGAATCTTTAAACTCTTACGTGAGGTGCACATTAACCTTAATATGTATCTTACTGTAAAGTGTATGAGTGTAAACAATGATTAACTTGTTAAATCAAGCACATACTGATTTGTGATATAAATGGATCTTTGTAAGAACAATATTAATTTCAAATTTATTGATTTAAGCACAGATTATTCAAACATTTCATTTGAACATCTTGTTCATTCATCACATGTGATTATTTAACTTATAACTTTAAAATCCTGTAGGATCTTCCAGTAGCTAGTGAGGAATTCAGCAGTCTGGCTCCTGCGTCAGACCTTGGGACAGATCGTTTATGTCTGCGCTGAGGAACAATAAGTGGGCAGAGGTTGATTTGTGAGTCTGGATCCTCCAGCTGGTGCAGCCTTGACTTTGCAGTTTCTGGCATGTATGAAAGGTTATGCTGTGTCAATTAGGTGGTGAAAAATTGACCCTTTTGGACGTTCCCCCCCCCTACAAGGCACGGCAAAGACCACGAGGCATTGGACAATCTTAGAGGCCCTGAGATCTCAGCAGAGGAAGACCAAGTTAGTTCCCAGGCAGAAGTGAGGAAAAGCAAACCCCCACACAGAAGAATAGTTGATAGATATCCCAATCAGGAAACTGTAATCCCACTTAGCGAAATCCGCAGGCAGGGACCATGATGAGAAGGAAACTGTCATGATCATGCCCTGACCAAAAACACACTACGTCTTCTCCCAGAGGACTTCCGGTTGACCCCATCCGAGAGCCCAAGTTGCCTCCTCCTGAGCAGTTTGCCAGAGACTCGGAACAATGCAGACCCTTTTTGACTCAGTGCTCCCTTACATTTGAGCTGCAGCCATCGTCCTTCCACTCCGAGTGGGCCAAAGTAGCCTACACTATCTCTCTCCTGTCAGGACAAGCCAGGCAGTGGGGAACAGCTGCCTGGGAGAGTGATGCTGCTATCTGTGGGTCATTTCAAGAATTCTCAGAAGAATCAAAAAGAGTCTTTGACCCAGTTCGCCCTGAACATGAGGCAGCTCGGAGTTTGTTCTCCCTCAAACAGGGGGTGAGACCAGTAACGGAATATATTATAGACTTTCATGCTCTAATGTCTAGTAATCACTGGAATGACGATGCTTTATTTGATGCATTTTATCAAGGACTGTCTGAACGAATCAAGGACGAGTTGGCGGCCAGAGATCCGCCTAGGTTGCTCCAAGCCCTGGAATAACTGGCTACTCGCATTGACCTACGTCTCAGGGAACGGAGGAGAGAGAGACTGAGTTATGTTCCCCTCTGTGAAACCACCCCTAAGACCACGGGTTCCCCAGTAGGAACCGAACCACTCACACAGAGGGAGGAGCCCATGCAGATTGGGTGGACCAGACTGTCGGCTCAGGAGAGACAACGTCGTCTCAGTAAGGGCCTGTGTTTTTATTGTGGGGAGGTTGGTCATCGTGCAGCTGGGTGCCGGTTAAAAGGCCAGACTCAGTAAGGGAGGTGGGGGCCTTACTGGGTCCTATATCATGTTCTGATAAAAAAAAAAAAAAAAAAAAACAGGAGGCTGTCTGATATGTTTTATTGACTCCCCCGAGACCCCGTAGATTAGAGTTTTCATAGACTCTGGGGCAAACGCTGATTTCATGGACATCTGTCTGGCCAAGAATTTAAACTTGAGCCTGGAGACCCTTCCTAAACCACGTAAGATCTTGGCCATCGATGGCCATGTCATAGAGACTATTACTCACCAGACAGAGTCTACATCTGTTGTCACTGCAGACATTCATAGAGAACAGAACCAGTTTCTGGTGGTTCGATCCTCAGAGGTTCCACTCATTCTGGGTCGGCCGTGGCTCATCAAGCACCAGCCTATCATCAACTGGACCACTGGTGAAGTCCTGTCCTGGGGGGCGGCTTGTCTGAGGACTTGTTTGGCAGAATAATCAGAGACCAAGGTGAGCCCCCTGAATTAGACATTTTATCCTGATCTGTCCCGAGTGCCAGAGGTTATTACGACCTGGCTGAGGTGTTCAACTAGGCCACCTCGCTGACCACCCCCCCACCCCACCCCCACCCCCCCACCCCCGCAGTTTTGATTGTTCCATCGAACTTCGCCCGGGCACCTCCCAAGGCTCTAAGTGTGTGTTTGTGTGGAATGTCGTCAGTGGAAGTGTATAAGGTGCAAATAAAATTGGGGGTCAGGTTGCCACAGGAATGCGGAAATGGGGTCCATACCCGCACTCCCTGACTTGCCCACCCCCCAAGGTCCTATGTGTATGTTTGTGTGATGATGTGAGGGAGCAGGAGGAGATAAATATGCGGGGATGGGGAGGAATGGCTGGTTGGGCTTAGCCCTCCAGGGAGCCAGCTCCCCTACTGGCCCCAATAGGCACCTCTGTTGTCAAACTGCCACCCAGGGCATGGAGACCCCAGCCCATCCTGCCAGGGCCCAAAGCAGCAGCATTACAGAGCCTCACGGAGTACGAGGGCACCAACCCAGCCCCACCCCAGCAGAATATCTATGCCCATCCCTGCATTTGCACAACTTCCAGAATATATGACATGGGACATCCAGGTAAGGTTGGGTCCTCCCCCTCCTGGACCTCCCCCTCCCCTGTGATGGAACGCAGAGGAGCCAAGGTCTACCTGAGGCCTTCAAACCCGGGCCAGGCACTGCTGCGTGTTCCTGCCTTCTTCCCGGCAGCATACATGTCAGGACCCGACCCCCAAGGCCCCGCCCAGATCCCCACACGGGGCCGGCCACCCCCAAACCCCGAGCCCCCAGGCCCCCACCCAGACCCGCCCAGGGGCAATGCAGCTGCCAGGCAGTGACCCATGGCTGCCGCCAAGATCCCCAAGGGGCCCCACTCACAACCGCCAGTAGTCCACCCCCCGAGGCAACCCAAGCACCTCCAGAGGGGGGCAACGGCCCCCCAGTCCCAGACACCCCCAGTGAACCCACCTCCAGGGAACATCCGGATACTCCAAACTCAGACCCCCCCCCCCCCCCCACCCACCCACACCATCCCGCAGGACAACATCAACGGCCCCCCACCCTTGCTATGTGATGGAACCGATCAAGGAGCCCAGAAAGATTGATCTGAAGTGGAAGCAGAGGCTATATCAAGTGTAATATGATCTAACAAAAGATTTCTATAATGGTTAATGCAGAGAGTTTCTCTATTTTTCCAATTCAAGAGGATAGTTTTCTTAGCGATGCATATGGCAGTCAGAACCACGTGAACCACAGATGTTTCAATCGGGACATCGTCCAGGTTTCCCAGTAAACAAAGAGAGGGGGTGGTTGGGATATGACATTTCAGAGACTTTGACAGGTCTTCACACACTCTACCCCAAAATTCCTGGACAGGTGGACAGGACCACAGTGCATGACTGTAATTGTCAGGAATGTTGTTTGTGCAGTGTGTACAGGTGTCAGATGACACAAACCCCATCTTGAACATCCGATGACCTGTATAGTGTATTCTGTGTAGAATTTTGTACTGAATTAATTGTAAATTGGAGTGTCTGATCATTTTAAAAGTTTTTAAACAAGTTTGGGACCAGAAATTCTGGTCAAAGCTGATTGATAGATCCACCTCCCATTTTTCAATAGGGATTACTATTCTATCGTCTATTTTGGACAGTGTCTTATATACTTTAGACAGTAGTTTGGGGGGGGGTGAGATTATAGAAGTCTAATACCCTTGGTGGCGTTTGTAATTCTATTTTATTGAGCTTAAATTTTTGTTTGACTACAGATTTAATTTGGTGATATTCTAAAAAGCTATTCTTATCTATTCCAAATTGGGAGACTATTCTATTAAATGGGATGAAGTCCAATCCTTCATATATGTGTTCCAGGTATAGGATTCCTTTGTTTTTCCAGTCCGGAAGGTTCATCATTTAATTATTTTGCAAAATATCAGGATTATTCCAGATAGGTGTGCGTCTGCATGGTACTAGTGAAGACTCTGTCACCTCGCTGCCAAACCCCCCACCCCACCCACCCCACCCACCCACCCAACACCCTCTCCCCCACCGCAGTTTTGATTGTTCCATCGAACTTCGCCCGGGCACCTCCCCCCTGCAGGGGGGCCTGTTTGCCCTCTCCAAACCAGAGCAGGAGGCGATGGACAAATACCTGGCAGCCGCTCTAGATGTGGGCCTCATTCGTGAGTCGTCATCTCCTGCAGGGGCAGGGTTTTTCTCGTGGGGAAGAAAGATGGGTCATTGAGACCATGTATCGACTACCGAGGTTTAAATTACATCACGATTAAGAACCGTTACCTCTTACCTCTTATGAGTACTGTGTTTGACCTTCCACAGGGGAGCTCTGTGTTCACTAAATTAGACCTTCGTAATGCCTACCACCTCATTCGGATGAAGGAGGGGGACAAGGGGAAGACGGCTTTTAACAACCCATCCGGCCATTATGAGTACCTCCTCATGCCGTTTGGGCTCTGCAACGCTCCAGCGGTTTTTCAAGCCTTGATCAGTGAGGTCCTTCCGGACTTCCTCAACAGGTCAGTCTTCGTCTACCTGGATGACATTTGGATTTTTTCTAAGGATCTGTCGAGCCATGTCAAGCATGTCAGAGAGGTACCCATCCGATTACTCCAGAATCAACTATACGTCAAGGCAGAGAAATGTGTATTCCACCAGACTACAGTGACCTTCTTGGGGGCAGTCATTTCCCCTGGAAAGAGCGGAATGGACCCCGCTAAGGTCAGTGCTGTCCTGAATTGGCCTGACCCTACCAAAGTCAAGGACCTCCAACATCTCCTGGGGTTCGCCAACTTTTACCATCGTTTTATCAGGAACTATAGCTCAGTTGCAGTTCCCCTCCACCGGTTGACCTCAGGTAGAAATCAATTTATTTGGACAACTGAGGCCAAAGAGGCCTTTTGCAGGCTAAAGGCATTGATCATGTCTGCCCCCGTTCTTCGCATCCCCAATTCCAACAATTCCTTTGTATTAGAGGTGGATGCTTCCAATTCCGGTGTGGGGGCCATCCTGTCGCAAAGGTTTGAGGATGACCTCTTGCATCCCTGTGCCTTCTTTTCTCAACGACTCTCTGCATCTGAAAATAACTATGATGTGGGAGACAGAGAACTGCTCACTATTAAGGCAGCACTGGAACAGTGGAGACATTGGTTGGAGGGGTCGCCTCAACCATTTATGTTATGGACTGACCACAAGAACCTGGAGTACCTTAAGGGGGCTGAGAGACTAAACCCTCGACAAGCTTGGTGGGCTCTGGTTTTTGGCTGGTTTGATTTCACAGTGTCCTATCGTCCTGGGAGCAAGAATCTGAAGTCGGACGCCCTCTCGAGGCAACACCAGACGGGAAGCCTATCCACTGGCCAGGAAGAACCAGAGTACATCTTGCCCTCCAAGACCAGGTTAGCCCTCACCTCCCTTGAACAGTTACTTATTCAAGCTCACTGCAGTCACCCTCCACCAGCTCAATGTCCTGCTAACCGTTCCTTCATTCCCGCTAACCTGGTTTCTAAAGAGTTACAGTTTTTTCAAGGATCCAAGCTGTTCTGTCATCCAGGAACCTCGAAAACTCTGGCAGTGGTAAGGTCAGCCTTCTGGTGGCCCACTCTCCATAAAGACACCAGAGAATCTGTCTCTGCTTGCCCCATCTGTGCCTGAGTCAAGATCTCTCGCAGATGTCCGGCAGGGCTGCTCCATCCACTCCCTATTCCCCGAAGACCTTGGTCTCATATCTCGATTGATTTCATCACGGGGCTACCAGAATCTCAAGGTAACACCGTCTTACTCACTACAGTTGATCGATTTTCCAAGATGGTTCATTTGGTTCCACTTGCCAGACTACCCACCACTTCCAGGTTGGCAGAAGTTATGTCACGAGAGGTTTTCTGACTACACAGCTTGCCCAGCAATATTGTGTCAGACCGGGGGCCACAGTTTGTCTCCAGGTTCTGGAGGGAGTACTGTGCGCTATTGGGCATCAATGTCAGCTTGTCCTCAGGATTTCATCCCGACAGATGGTCAGACCGAACGCATGAACCAGGAGGTGGAGACCAAGCTACAAATCCTCTGCATGGACGATCCTCACAGATGGTCACAGAACTTACCCTAGGTGGAACTTGCCATCAATGGGTTGCCGTCCAGTGCCACAGGTATGTCCCCTTTCCTGTCTTCTCACTTCATCAGAGGGAGGCCCAGGTCCCTGCGGCTCACGTCTCAGCATGATGCTGCCTGAGAGTTTGGCGACAGGCTAGGGTGGCTCTCTGTAAAACCTCGGCCACCTACATCCGTAATGCCAATTGCCGGCGTACCCAGGGTCCCAGATACCTGGTGGCGCAAAAGGTTTGGCTGGCCTCCAAGGACCTGCTCCCAAGGTGATCAACAAGAAGCTGGTTCCCAGGTTCATTGGTCCGTTTCCCATCACCAAGATCATCAATCTGATGGATGTCCGGCTCCGTCTGCCCTTGGCTCTGAAGGTACACCCTTCCTTCCACGTCTCTAATCTGAAGCCCGTTGTTTCGTCCAAGTTGTGCCCGCCTTCCAGACTCCCTCCTCCCACCTGTCTCATTGATGGGGCTCCTACCTTCACTGTGCGTCGTCTGCTCCATTCCAGGAGGTGGGGTCGGGGGCTTCCGTACCTGGTGGACTGGCGGGGCTAAGGCCCAGAGGAGCGGCCCTGGGTCCCGTCCTCCAGGATCCTGGATAGGGCCTTGATCGGGGAGTTTCATCGCCTTCACCCCCGATCAGTCCGGACGGTCGTCTGGAGCCTCCCGTTGGTGGTGGTGGTGTGTGTGTGTGTGGGGGGGGGGGGGGGGGGGGCATGTCATGATCATGCCCTGACCTCTGTGTTTTCCTGTCTCCCTGCAGCAGCAGTCATCTAGCTGGTTAATTCCACCTGTGCTGCTCCCTATTTAAGCACCTGGCTCCTGCTGCTCAGTGCGAGATTGTCTGCTGCCCTGTCACAGTCCTTCGAGCGTTTGAACCTGTCTTTTCCTGCCTGTTTATCACTGACCCCTGCCTGCCTGACCACGGAACCTGCCTGCCTGTTTATTACTGGCCTCTGCCAGCCTAACCACCGAGCCCGTCTGCCTGTTGCCTGCCTGACCTCAGTCTGTCTGACCACGGAACCCGTCTATTGCCTCAACTCCATCCTGAATCTGAGCACTCAACTTCATCAGCATTCCTCACCGCTGAGAATCGCTGCTGTTTTCAGAAGGTCAGTCACTCCTCAGATTAAGACATCTGAATTATCTCCCTCGCTGACTGTTTTCTGTCTCCCAGGCCACGCCACCCAGAACCGACTCCAGCTGGTCCCGATCACTTTAGCAAGTCCTTTAATAAACTCTTTAAATCTTTCTCTGTGTTTGGCTGTTGTTGGATACGGCTGATCGTCTTCAGGTCTGACCGTGACAGTAACCAGATCCATGAGCAGAAACAGACCAGATCCCAGTAATCCGTAGCGATACAGGAAACTATGACAGGAAAACCATAGGACGTCCAGAACTCCAGAAGAACCATAACCCAAAGCAGCAACCAGGCAATGAAGCAGTGACATTATACCAGGAAGCGAGGACATCTGGTCACTCTACATGAGGCAGATGTATAAATAAAAATTCACAGATTCTGGCAAACTCTAAGCAATAATGATGAAGAATGATAAGCCATCAGTCCGGATTTGGACCAAAAGTAGATTGACAGCATATCAGGGTGAGCCACGGTGGTCTTGAAGAACAAAGACCAATGAAGTCTATGAATCTAAGAATCTTTACTGTCCTTTATTGCACTTATGATCTTCACTTATGATCTTTTGTTTTTAACCTAATCCATCCAGTTTATGGTTCTGACGAGATGCTGGATCATCATATTAAAGTATGTTTACACTCAGTTTTGTTATGAATAAAAGATCAAAATTCAAATTAAAAAGTAGAGAAAACTGAGCAGTATTCAGTGTTGAACCTTCTAGGTCATGTTCAAGCTATAGTCATCAATCACAAACAGTGGGGACGACATAGCGACAAGCTGGCACTCTGATGGCTTACTTGGGCCTTCCTACCTTCTCCAAATCCACACCATTGCTGAGTAAAAAGACTATTTGCATAATCTAATATTTGGTGGCACAAGAACACATTCATGCCTCATTTTGCTAAGTTTTTATTGGCTTTTTATATGTGACTTGTTTATTTTTGACTTCATGCTGCTTCCAGTCCTTCTATTTACTTTTGCATATTATTATTACTTTTCATTAGAATCTGAATTTGACTTTTGATTCAACCTCATTTCACTGGCAAGCATCATTTCCCACATGCAAAGCCAATATTTCATGCTCTTGATTGCAAACATGGATATCTAGGCACATAAATTGTTATTTTTAAGGCGGAATAAGAGATGTTTTTCTTGACATTCAACTAAGCTACGTTTTTTAATTGCACAATCTAAAAGGTCCAGTCTGCTTTCTTCAGGCTTGCCCCTTAAGCTGCTCCTCCAGAATACAGGAACACACAGTTTTAGGCTTCGACCCATTGTTGGTACCAATGGGCTAACAAATGGCTAGTTTGAATGGAATTACTCCCAAGACAGACTGTGGTTGTTCTAAAACAGTTCCAGTCTCATAGAGTTTCATGCAAACACTGATTTTACACCTTCACACCAGATTGCATTTACAGCGGTTGTGTGAAAGAAGAGGTGAAAAATACAGGAAACGCTGGCTCTTCCCCTCTTTTTTTTCCTTGCAGATGTGGCTGTGACTCATCCTAACCCAGACCTGGAGCGTAATCCGTCACCCCTTTGTCTTGTCTCCTTGTACGCGTCAGGAGGTGAGGATTTGTTGCACCCACAGGGGTGAGTTTACATAACTCAGATACTTGAGGAGATACCCCAGCCTTTCACCATCTACATATTGTTTGTCACACAGATAACTGATAGGAACTAATCAGTAGATGGTGGCTTTAGCTGGCACGGGCATCTGACGTGATCTGGACCTCACAAGATTTCCTCATGTCTGAATTTGAGATAGATTCAATCACAACAATAAAGCTTCCTTTCACTCTGTAAAGGCTGTTGATTAAAATGATTTAAGGTTTTCCTTTACAACTGTTTTCATTTAGCCTGCAGGCTTCTTGGTACACAATCTTTCTTCAAAAACTGTATTTTTTCCTTCTCCTGCCAACTTTGAGTGTTTGTATTTACAACTTTGAAAATAGCTGCATCAAAGAATCATGTATTGATGAATTTTCAATTAAAGCCAATAATCTGGTAACTGTGATTTAAATTTGAAAATGACCCTTAATGATATATAGCGTCAACATGGAAATGTTGTTTTCGCTTTTATACCCATTACTTGTTCACTGGTGTCCTATTAAGCCCCTGATGTGTATATTTTGTTGGGCTTGGGTCTGTCGGGGCCAAACTAACCAAGTTTCTGCTCTTGCCACTGCCTCTTGGTCATCGTTGTAAATGAGAATGGGCTCAATCGACTTGCATGGTTGAATAAAGGTTAAGTGAATACAAAATAACAAGTTAAGCTAAGCTACCTAATAGATGACGTGTCTTTTTACTGCTGATAAAAAGATGCATGCTTCATTTCTTCTCACCTACATATGCCAGGTATCCAGAAGCATGTGTTGTGTAGACCAAAACATGATGTATATTTTGTAAAAGCGCTTAAGAATGTTTAATGCAATGCCATATACTAGCTGCATTGTTGTACGGTTCGACTGTTCGTTTGTTTTCCACTGCTTATCTGGGTCCGAGTCGCAGGGGTAGAATCTCAAATAGGCCATGCCAGACAGCTCTCTCCCAGGCCACCTCCACCAGCTCCTCCGGCAGGACCCTAAGGCATTCCTGGGCCAGATTGGAGATGTACTTGCTCCAATGTGTCCTGGGTTGACCCAGAGGCTTTCTGCTGGTACGACATACCTGAAACACCACCCCAGGAATGCATCCATCCTGACAAAATGCTTCAAACCACCTCAGTTGCCTCCTCTCACCGCGGAGGAACAGCGACTCTACTCCTGAATGTCCGAGCTCCTCACCCCATCTCTACAGCTGAGCCCAACCTCCTTCTGGAGGAAACTCATTTCAGACGCTTGTATCCACGATCGTGCTCTTTTGGTCATTACCCAAAGCTCATGACCAAAGGTGAGGGTTGGGACATATATTGGGAGCTTTCTTCACCACAACAGACCTGTTCGGCATCCACATCACTGCAGATGCTGCCCCAGTCCACTTGTCCATCTCCCGCTCCCTTCTTTCCTCCCTCATGAACAAGACCCCGAGATACTTAAACTACTTGTTGTACACGGTGTGGAATTTGTTGTTACCTGCATTGCGATACAACTTGAAAATGCAAGTCAAGATTGTTCAAATCAAATCAAATCAACTTTATTTATATAGCACTTTTCATACAAAAAATGCAACTCAAAGTGCTTTACAGATTAAAATGGCCCCATAGATCCCACATTCCCATCCCAGCCCCCCTCCCCAAGTATAAAACAATTAAAAATTACAGTTCCCCTCCCGCACCCAACTTCCAAAGTGGACATACAATCACCCGCACACTCGTCCATGCACACACACACACACACACACACACGCACACACACACTCGTGAACACCAGAGGAAAAAATAGGCTGAGTTCAGATGGGTCAGGTAATGAACGACACATCATCAGCGGAGCCATCTGCCCTGGCAGTAACAGATCCACGACAGCAGCCAAGACACCGGCCCATGACGCCCAGTGGCGTAGGGCAGAAACCCCCACCAGTGCCCGGGCACTACCTGGGGAGCGCCCCGGCCGCCGCCGCCCCTGACCACCGGCCCCAAGGCAGAGGCTATTCTTAGCAAAGCAACATTTGTCCATCATTCTTTACTGCCAACCAAACAGTGTTTCTCTGTATGCAAATATTTAGAAGGAAAAACATTCATTTCGTGTGGTATATGCCGATGGTATTTGTTTCGCATGGGAAAGAAATGAGAAAGGAGGCTTCAGCTGAAATTTTGTCTTCACAAAAAGAGGGCAGGTATGTCAGGAAATTTTGTGTCTTATCATGTCTTCCAGTGATGAGTGTCTGACAAAATTCTGCAAAGGAATTATGTTTTGTATAATCTTGTCACTACTTCACATTAAAATAAAAAAGTAAATGGCCTGTTTTGAAATAGCACATTTTAGGGTTCTACAACCCCCCAAGGCACTTTACAACGCAATCAGTTATTCACCCACGCAGACACACTTTCACACACTGGTGGTGATATGCTACAATGTAGCCCTGCCCTGGGGCACACTGAGGTGAGGCTGCCATAAACAGGTGCCACCGGTCTCTCCGACCACCACCAGCAGGCAAGACAGTTTAAGGGTCTTGCCCAAGGACACTTCAGCAGACAGTGCTCGAACCTGCAACCCTTCGGTTACGGGGCAGGCACTTAACTTCTCAGCCACCGCCGCCGCCACTATATAGAATAGGATACTTATAAAAATATTGTTTCACGTACCCACGTTAACAAACCCAACCCAAAGGCTCGTATTGTGAAGGACTGTAGGACGTTGTTTCAGTCCCCATCTAAAGGCTGCAGCAGGAGTAATGTGTGGTGGTTTTGTAGTTTGCCCACCATAAGTGCACCCATATGCCTCGACAACAGTTGTTATACATTCCATTCAGAGTCGCAACTGGAAACATTTGGCTTTTCAATATCTTGTGTGCAAAGCAAAGTGTGGGAGATGCTTCACAAATTAGCAGAGTCAACATGTGGCTGTTGTGTGAGACATCTCTGACAGAAAACGAGGTTTTGCCTGCAGCACACAGAGGTGACAGAGTTTCTGTGGTTGGCACACAACACAGACCCACTCTGTCCCGACCTGCACTGTATTGGAATCCCTGCGTCAGACCTGGCCATGGAGAGAAGGGTTATATTATGGGCTTTGGCCTTTACCTTTATCCTGTAGTTCACAACTTCTTCACCACAAATTTAAAAAAAAATTCTTTTATGAAGTTTGTTATTTCATCCTATTGAAATTGACATTGCACGTGTGTAGTCGGGAATCCCACAAATCAATTACATATTTCTACGGTTTGGTGTGTCAGCCACACAAAAGTGAAGATAAACAGGACCAAAAAGGTTTTCTTCAAAAACCTCCTACCAAAGTCGAGATTTGAGGATTCTTTGTTGTCAGCATTTGCTCGTGAACGTGAACAGGGGCGGCGTTAGGCCCGGCTACTTGGGCTGAAGCCCAGGATCTTTCATGAAAAGCCCCGGATCTAAATCGCGGAAGTAACATGCAGTACCAAAGTCCAACAGAGAGGGCGCAGCTGGCAGTAGTTTGTATACAGCCTGCCTGAGCCTCCACCACTGAAGAAGAAGCCCTTCAGCAGCCGGCTTCTTCTACACCCTCTGCCTGAAACGCATGAGTGAAGATGGACATAAGGACGTTTTTTAGACCAAAAGTACAACGACAGAACCCCAGCTTTGATGAGACTGGTGTTGACTCAGGTTTGTGAGTCTTATTTGAAAATATTTGTTGTGCTGCTGGTTTGCCTAAAGTTAGCTTACTATCAGGTAAAGTTGTTGGAGAAAGAAAGGGAATATTTACTATCATCTCACACTGAACACTAACAGGAACAATACTCTGCCCTGAATACGCTGAATATGTAGCTTCAGATTAAAAATTATGTGGTACAAGACATATATATATATATATATATATGATGTTGACTAGTGCGTGTCACGTGTGTGCGCGCACGTGTGTGCGTGCGCACGTGCGTGTGTGTGTTAAGCCCCGGATCTTCTTCAGTCCTACATCCGCCCCTGAACGTGAATAACCAGAATTTTAGGTTGTTCATCGTCACTGCCGGTGACATATATGCAAAAGTGCGTGTTTAGACGCACTTGTTTTTCCAAGCTCAATAACTGCTCTAGAACCGGGGTTCCCAAGGTTTTTTCACAAGCTCCCCCTTTCTTGAGTCCAAGACAATCCAGGACCCCCAACCCCAATTCCTACCTCTGTCCCACAAAGAATATAGATGGTTCAAAAGGCAAAAGGGGGTAAAAACTCTTTTACAAAAGACATATCTTGCATTTCACATCTTCTTGACAAACTGGAAATGTCCCAGACCCAAAGATCTCAATAAGGATGATGTAGCCAGAGCTTTCAGTAGAAACATAACTTTGCAGGTTTAGGCCATCCAACAGATAAAGCTTTCCTCCCACCCCCACAAGCCACTCACTGACATATTTAAACAGCTCCATGTGCTCTACAGCTTGACCTTTAGCCTCCTCTTTATAAAATGTCAAGTCTTGGTCAAAGGGCGTTATCAAAAAGGAGTGTCCTGCTTCAGTTTCCAGCTCTCATTCTTAGATATGTGAGGAGTAATGCAAAGGAATTTGTAAACATTTGCTGAGCATTATTTTGGGACAAACACTTCTAATCCTGCCTTATTGCCTGGTAGGGGGTAAAGATAATTGCTCCTTCTAGGGAAGAGGTTAGTAAATACTGTTGCTTATTGTGAGGATTTCCAGAGTCGTCGTAACAAACGATTAACTTGTTGATCTGTTTGTAAATTCAGATGAAACAAGAAAAAAACGAAAAGATTTCGTAGAAAAAAAAAGTAGAGGTCATTCATCTTTCATCTCCGTGAGGGTTTATGGGAATGCAGCTCTGAACTTTTGTTTGTGCAAAATCAAACTTTAATCTGGTGCTTTTCATAGACGTTTTTGTCAATTGTTTATAGAAAAATACAAAACAGCAGTCTTGTGTGGTTCGGTGTCTAATGAAACACATTCACCCCTCATTGCCTTGGGAGCACTGAAGCACACCATGTTCAGCAGGGAAGATTTGGGTTCCAGAGGCACCAGAACATGCCGCGTCTAGGGAAGAGGCAGCGGGTTTTCAGCCTGCTGAGGGGGTCATTAAACGTGTGAAAGAGCATACAAGTGTGTCCCAGTCCGGGCCCTTGACTCGACAGACCAGCTGTGTTGGCGCTGTCAGTCTCATTAGCTTCTGGTCTATCTCCTTTGGGCCACATGAGCTCCCATGGGGGGGGGGGGGGGGCTGGAGAGGGATTAAGACACCAGAGGAGGGGATGAAGGGTTCACGATCAAGTGTCCAGGGGTCATCTCAGGGTTTTATATTTGATCACCTCAATTAAAGTGCCAACACAGATTACTTTAATTGAACTTGATGAGCTTTGATTCCTCAACCAGTGGAGCCTAATTCACTCATGTCTGCAAGAACAATGAAAGATCACCTGAGCAGGAAGACAGATTTACACAAAACCACAAAGCAATGCACAAAGTTCCTGTAAGAACCAGAAAATCATGTGGTTGAATTCTTCTAAACACATTTCAGCAGGAGGTCAACTTGTGAAGATATAATGCGAGATTCAGATTCTGTTCTTTTTCAAATTCAAACTAAATGTTTGCACATTATAACAATATATTCATAATGTTTTAATTAAACCCAGAAGGACATTATCGTTTGAACAACAAATGTGTGTGTGTGTGTGTGTGTGTGTGTGTGTGTGTGTGTGTGTGTGTGTGTGTGTGTGTGTGTGTGTGTGTGTGTCTCCTCACAGTAGTGAAAGACAGAGAAAAACGCCTTCAGTCAGAGGCTTGTTAACTCCACAGCATCCAGAATGATAACAATCATGCGGGAAGCCTCGCGGGCTGATTCTATCTGCCAATCGGAGGCTCCCCCTAATGGTAGGTGTGATTCTGAGCCGGCCAATCTGTCAGCAATAGGGATGGGTACCTTTGACATTTGAATCGATCCGGTACTAATTACCGGTACCTACGAATCGATACCGGTACTTAACGGTACCAATTTTCGATACTTTTGAGTGTTTATCATTTTAATTCTCTTTTATAATTAAATATATATTTTTCTCAATATATAACAAGATTTGATAAATATCACGATAAATAACATACAACTGTTTGTATTTTAACATCGTCCTTGTAGTTTTATAAGCTGATAATTAAACTGAAGCAAACATCTTTACTGTGAACTAAATTTACTGTGTATCTTCATTCCTTTTGCCGTCTTTTTTCATTTGATTTTTCCTACTGGGAAGTTAGAATTTCTGAGGAGAAAGCGAACGCACCATTAGCTGATCACAATGGTGGCAATGGAAGCTAACATATCAAGCTAACGATATCTTAAACAGTTTATTTAGCTGCTGGAGCAGATTAAAATGATGATGCCTCACACTTAGATCGTCACTGGTTTCGTCTTCACCCAATCACCCGTCACATTTAGTAAAGTGAAGCCAAACTTAGAGCGCGTTCATGTTGTTCTAGTCGGAGATTCGGAGTTCCGAGGAGAAAGCGAACGCACCATTAGCGAAACGGAAGCTAACATATCAAGCTAATTTTATTTACCTACCGGAGCAGATTAAGATGAGGATGTCTCACTTAGATCGTTGTCGCTGGTTTCATCTTCACCCAGTTACCCATCACATTTAGTGAAGTGGACCCAAGCTTTAGCGTGCGTTCTTTCTACCATGCTGCGCTGTTTACAACTGGTTCGCAGCGAGCGACGACAAAACGCTCTTGCGCATGCGCAGCTGTCTTGGCAAGTTCTCGTTATGATGGACGGGTACCGAAACGAGGCACCGTTTGAAATGACGTGAATCTGTGCTCGGTCGGTACCTTAAAAAGTACCGAATTCGGTACCCATACTTAGTCAGCAATGGGCGTGTTGGACCAGTTCCGCTCCAAGCAGACTGCCTCGGGATGAGGGCTGAAAAGACGTCTGGTTGCTCCCGGGAAAACACTCCAAACCCTGTCCAGGTAGAGTAGAGCCGATGCTGGTGTGTAAGTGCCGTAGGAAGACGCTATACAAATCCAGGCCAGGCCAGGTGAAGGCTGCATATTTTCTTCTCCAATTTTACAAATGCCCTTTGTTTTGATGACATCTGCCGACATCATTTCCTACTGAGTTACAACCAATCAGCGCGAGTTAACCACAAGTCCCGATCAGCCACCGGGCTATTTCAGAGCACATACCCTGGTTCAGCTACTTGGTTGGTTCCTGAAAGCGATTCTTCTGTATACTCTGGGTCCAATCATTTATCAGGTGCCGTCAAATACAGCAAATCTGAGCTTACACTCTTTTCGTGTCCACTCCATTGTCAGAGCTGCTGTGTGTATTTATGAAGACAGAGGGAGAGAGCAGTGGTGGCCCTGAGGGACCCGTGACGAGAGGCTGGGATATTGTGTGGTCAGTTTTAAACTGGAACTCAATTTATTTCCCACTCTCCTGCATCTGTAAATTAGCATGGGTCCCGAGGGCTTGACATACAGGGTCCATTCAGGATGATGTCCAAGTTTTACAACACTCAGACGTCTGTCTCCCGGCCAGTGAAATGATACGGGCCATTGGAGACCCACCATGATAAGTCTCCCTTGTATGGAGTTTGACACTTTTATATCCATGCACAAAATGTAGCTGTCTCTGGGGATATAATGTCTTTCAGGCCTGCATCTATTTAACTCTGTTTTTTCTGTTTCTGAAGCTCAAGGATGTATTCATAATGAACACATAAGGAATCTCAAAAATTCCTAAATGCTGGTGACTAAAAAAAAGTGTCAACAGAAAAATATAATAAAAACTTCACATCACCTGCATGAACTTAAAAAAATATATGCACTTTCCAAACAGTTCTCCTGGCTTGTCACATAAGAAGTACGCACTGGAACTCTGCTGAGAGCAGCACACAGTCTTCATTGGTAAAGCTGCACAAAATCTGTTGATTTAAACTCATGTCTTTATGATTTAATGAAGTACACCAGGGGAGTGGGTCACCCCTCACTTGATGAATAAACAAAAATTTGTTCAGCTTAAATAAAATTTGATGAGGAGATTATTTTGCAAGCGTTCGGCATAAAGGAGGCTCTCATGTGCACAAGTGCTGCACTTGGATGTTAAAAAACAGAAAAAATCGTGTCTGACGAGGTAGTACTGGACCGCATGCACAAGGTGGCAATGGGAGCTGACACTGATCTCATCCAACTAGGGATAATGTGCCCCAAATATAAGCTGATCTAAAAAATACTTGTTTGTGATTAGCCCTTTTGGTATTTAGTCTTGATTTTACCCAAATTAATTTATCACAAAATGTTTTAAAAAGTTGTTATTCTCTTTTTTTTTATTCAAAGCAGATGTGCGTTTGAAGATCAGTTGATCAAAATTGGCCATTATCCAGCATGATTGTTTTTTTTTTTTTTTGTTTTTTTTTTTTGTTTTTTTGTTCATGAACGAACCGCTGATTCATGCTAACAACATCTCCATTTAAGTTTTAACTTCCAAAAGTGCATTATGGTAATTATTGTCCATTAAAGCGATCCCAAAATTTAAAACCACATTGATGTTGAATATAGGCAGCTAATTTAGCATTAGCATTAGCATACCAAATATCTGTACCGTCTCTGACCTGCTTTCCTGTGTTAATTAGTGACGTTATAATTTGTTTTGAAATTACTTGGTTTACCACTTCATGAGATTAAATACACCCTTTGCAGAGGTCACCACTGGCCACTAGGGTGTGCTGCGATCAAGCCTTGAGGGAAAAAGGTGTATTCAGGTATGTGCCTGAAGTCACGTACATGTTACTATCCCTCACTGTACATACTGCTGCCTCTCATTTGGATTGCTGCTGCTCAACCATCACACTGCTGTCTATCTACTGTTCGACTTGTATCTGTAAGTCTTCACCTGCTTGTTAAGCTAATGTAATTGTCACATTGTCAGTATGCATGCTAAGCTGTGCTGCATTTATTTACCTATTTTATCACATTGCTTAGCTTTGTTCTTCAGCCCATGCTGCTGCTTCACGCTGCCGTTAGCTTCTGCTCACTCCTTTGTATGTCGCTGCAGGGCTCCTTCATCCTTGTCAATCAGTGCGTTTACATGCAGCCAGTAACCCTTTTAAAACCCGAATATTCACAAAAACCCGGTTCCGCAGGTCCTTGTAAACACCGCCAAAAATCCGGATATGCTCATAACCGGAAAACCCGGTTACTACACCTGGGGTAACCCTTTTCTAACCCGAATGTTTGGTCGTGTAAACGCATATCGGGATATCCCCATCAAAGCGTGTGTTCCACGCATGCTCTGTTCGCAAGGAATCTTGGTCTTTTGAGTAGCGAGACGTCTTGTACGCGCCAGAACACCGGAAGTAAACAACAAGTTGGGGGCAAAATGGCGAGTCGCGGCACAGCACCACACTTTGAGTGACGAGGAAACTAAAGCGCAAACAAGCGCGGTCACTATCTCTTCCGAACTGGGAAACATGTTGTTGTTTTCACGGATACCGGAACAAGAAGAACCGGAAATGACGCATATTGTGTCTGGACGTAGTCCATACGTCCTGACGCTACCCCAACGTCCGCATTTAAATCGGGTTATGCAAGTTAGAGGTAACTCTTTTTATTTATGCTTGTAAACGGGTTATTCTGATCAACTCAGAAACCCGAATCCCGACCTTAACCCGATCATAACCCGGATATTGGCTGCATGTAAACGTACTCATTAAAACCATTTGACATCGAGGAGTGCATTTCTTCACCCTTAAATGAGTGCGTTTACATGCAGCCAGTAACCTTTTTAAAACCCGAATATTCACAATAACCCGGTTCCGCACGGCCATGTAAACACTGCCAAAACCCCGGATATGCTCATAACCGGGTTTTTAAAAATCCGGTCACTACACCTGGGGTAACCCTTTTATAAACAGAATGTTTGGTCGTGTAAACGCATATCGGGATATCCCCATCAAAGCGTGTGTTCTGCGCATGCTCTGTTCACAAGGAATCTTGGTCTTTTGAGTAACGAGACGTCTTGTATGCGCCAGAACACCGGAAGTAAACAACAAGTTGGGAGCAACATGGCGAGGCGCGGCACAGCACCACACTTTTAGAGTGACGAGGAAACCTGTCTTCATCGGTCTGGTGAAAAGTATGAACATTATGTCTTTTGTTGACGGCCGAAAGTACAGAGACAGCGAAATATGACGCATATTGCGTCTTGACGTAGTCCATACATCCTGACGCTACCCCCAACGTCCGCATTTAAATCTGGTTATGCAAGTTAGGGGTAACTCTTTCTATTTATGCTTGTAAACGGGTTATTCTGATCAACTCAGAAACCCGAATACCGACCTTAACCCGATCATAACCCGGATTTTGGCTGCATGTAAACATAGTCAATGTACATGTCTCAACCCACTTCTACGTCAGAATGCTAGTAATGCTAACCGAAGAGCTCGAGCTACTGCTAATGCTAGCTTTAGCTGCTAATGCTCTTGTTAGAGAATACAACAAAGAAGAATTTTGGAGCAGAACTCACGTTCCAGGATGTACTGGGAATACCCAGACTAAGAATGAATGCCAGATAGATCCAACTTCAGCTTGTGGTCCTCCTTGTCCTCGTTTGCCTGTAAACCCCAGCTCCACAACCTGACTTCCTCCACAACCACCAGCAACTTATGTTACATAACTCAAGGTAATGTTCTTGTTTCCACAATTACTGATAATGTAATACTAAGACTGCATATTAATGAAGGAAGCATCTCTGTCCAATTCCGTTACACAAGAGTGACGCTTTTTAAGCTTTAGTTCAGCTTTATTTAAACCTTAAATAAATAAAAATTAAATATATTAGAAAATATTGTGTTAGAGTACAAGTTGATAAAATCCAATACATATGTGGTGTAATTCAGTGGCGGTTTTACCATTAGGCATAGGTCGGCGGCCACCTGGGGCCCCCTTATTTTTGGGGGCCCCCTAGCCCTGACTGCTGGCACCCCTCTGTTAATGCCACAATGGACTACTCCTTTAAGACGCCTATGCACAAACAGGAAGTGATTGGTAGTCATTCCAGTCCAATCCAGTTGGTGGTAATGCACCAAATTGTTGTTTGCCAAGTGCCCTAAGACCACAAATAAGAAGAAGAGAGGCGGGAGCGTTCGTAACAAACTTGACGTGGTAGTCAAAACATGAAGCATGAAATGGAGTTATCTTCGTGGCTCCAACAAGAAAAAGAAGCAGCATGCTTTAAAAAAGCTTTTTTTCTTCACTTCCAAAAGTGACATTGTTTTTCTATGTAAACGTCAAAGGAAGCAGAAAAGGAAAGACAATGGAAAATGTTTAAAGAAAGGAAAACATAGACCAAAATGGAAAATAGAAAAAAAAAAGGGCAAAGGCACAGGAGCACTGACAGGAAGAAGAAAGCAGAGCAATTATTGAAGGCACTCAAAGGGAGTGAAAGACAAGAAAAAAGAGGAGGACTAATAAAAAGTTAAAATAACTCATGTCAGAAAAGGGGAGAGTTTCACAGTGTAAAGCTGGGCGGACACTGTGCGACTTTTTCACTCGTAGCACTCAGCTTCAGCTCAAACTGTACGACTTCATCGCAGGGCAGATCTCACGAGTCATGTGCTCACACTGTACGACCCAGTTCTCGGATGCGACCTGACTGCTCACACTGTACGTCTGGTAGCAACACGTCGGACCTAAAAAATATGCTAAAAATAGCAGTTTTTACACAACACGTCAGACTTTTTTGTCTTGTTTTGCCTGTTGTCTTTCGGGAGCGCTGCAGGAGGACACACAGGTATTTATGGGGGTTGGATGAGGAAAACGAAATAAAGAAAGTAAATCTGTGTTTTGTGATCAGTTTAATTTGACATGAACACGACAAACACGCTTTCTTGACAATCTTTGTGAGTAAAAAACGTGTAGAAATAAAAACGAATAACGTGTGTTATTAGGGAAATAGCGGGCGAGCGGTGTTGATAAATGATTGCACATGCACCGTGAGCGGTTCTGGTACTTTTTGGGTCGCAGCACCGCTTCAACAGTGCGATACCCTCACGAGGGACGAGCAAAATATCAAACACGGCAGAAGTCCGTGCAAGCTCACGATTGCTGATCGGTAGCTGGCCACGTGGTGTTAATTGCCTCTCGTAACCCCCTGTACACTACACGACCGCTCGGCGCAAAACTCACCCCAATCTCGTGGATTCTCGCACGAGTGGAAAATCGGCTCAAAAAAGTGAAAAAGTCGCACAGTGTACGCCCAACTTAAGGGGGCCCCATGTCTGTGTTCACCTTGGGCCCCCAGATTACTAAATCCGCCACTGGTGTAATTTAAATATTTATTCAGGAAATGTTCCTATATTTTTCAACGGAGGGGGCGGGATTTAAAGCATGTTCTGCATCCAGCCACTAGGGGTCGTTGTTTTGTTTTGGCTCCAGCCTCGACATTACATTTCTGTGTCTGATTTTTATCTGAATTCAAAGTAAAATATTTATCAAAAACTTAGTTCAATTGTTTGTTTTACATTTTAATTTTTTACTCAAGGATAATTTTAAAAATGCTTTTCTGTTTGTTTTCAGTCTTTCTGGCAACACTCCTGTAAAGACACTAAAACGACTTTTCTTTTTTTTAGATAAACACAGTTTGGTAAAGAAAATATAAACATGGAAAATAAGCAGAAATTACACCTTTCAGTAGTAAATAATATATATATGAAAATCACCCATAATGTACCTTGAACAAGAAAATATAAATAAATAAATAGATGAGACTTAAGCTTTAGACCTTATCAGGAGTTTGTTTTACAGGGACAGTAGTTTAGAAACTCAAAATAAAATATGTCATAACCCTCGAGGATGTTTTATGTGGGAAAGATATCAGTCAGTGTCAGAGGAGCGGTTATGGGTTGTGTTTCTTGGATACAGTCTAGGGGGTTTACTTGTAAATGGACAGCAAAAGTCAATTCTGCTCTATTTCAAGACTCTAAAGTCAATAAAGTCTCAAGAAACCCAAAAGAGTCTTTGTCAAAGCTCGTGGGAGGGACAGAGTTCAAGACGTAAAAAAATGCACGGGAGATAAGAGGCAACATTTCCAAAACAGTTATAGAGTGCAATCTAAAAAGATTTCACTGTATCTGTAAGGAACTGTAAATTCAAAAAGATTCTTGCTCGTCCCTCTCTTCGTAAAAGAATGGTTTGAATTCAACCACATTGAAGAGTTCTTCAGGAAAAGGTCAAAGGTCAGACATTCAGATAAGAGAAGAGGTTAAGAGAATTACAACTACAATCATTTTATTATACTCACATCGCAATACATTTAGAAAGTTTTGATATTTGTAATTCTTGAGGGAGACTTCACACTTTTCAACATGTTTGTACCAAATGCTAAATCTTAATTCAATTCAATTCAATTTTGTTTATGAAGCGCCAAATCACAACAAGAGTCATCTCAAGGCACTTCACATAATAAACATTCCAATACAGGTCAGTTCGTTAAGCCAATCAGAAAAAATGTTTCCTATATAAGGAACCCAGCAAATTGCATCAAGCATTGCATTGACACTAGTCAGTGACTTTACAGCAATCCTCATACTAAGCAAGCATTTAGCGACTGTGGAGAGGAAAACTCCCTTTTAACAGGAAGAAACCTCCAAAGGATCCTGGCTCAGTATAAGCAGCCATCCTCCACGACTCACTGGGGATGGAGAAGACAGAGCACACACACACACACACACACACACACACACACACACACACACACACACACACACACACAAAGCAATGTGTCCATGGTTACATTGTGATTTCTTAGTAAATATTCTATTTGGCGAGAGATAAACTTTATTGTATTTATCCTACATTAGTGTATCCTAGTGGCTAAAATACATTTAATAATCTTACTCAAAAGGTTGGGTTATTTTAACCCTTAAAATGGGTTATCCAAATACAAAACCTTGGGTTGATGAAAATAACCCACATTTTTTTAGTTAAATTAACTATTAAATCGGAAAAGGATAGAATGCCTTTCCAGGTCAGGGACGAGGTCCTGCCCCAAGTGGAGGAGTTTAAGTATCTCGGGGTCTTGTTCATGAGTGAGGGAAAAATGAAGCGTGAGATCGATAGGCGGATTGGTGCTGCGTCTGCAGTGATGCGGGCGTTGTACCGGCCTGTCGTGGTGAAGAGAGAGCTGAGCTGGAAGGCAAAGCTCTCGATTTACCGGTAGATCTACGTTCCTACCCTCACCTATGGTCACAAGCTTTGGTACCAAAAGAACAAAATTGCAGATACAAGCAGCTGAAATTAGTTTTCTCTGCAGAGTGTTTGGGCTCTCTCTTAGAGATAGGGTGAGAAGCTTGGTGATCCGGGAAGGGCTCGGAGTAGACCCGCTGCTCCTCCACGTCGAGAGGAGCCAGTTGAGGTGGCTCGGGCATCTGGTTAGGATGCCTCCTGGACGGCTCCCTGGTGAGGTTTTCCTGGCAAGTTCAACTGGGAGGAGACCCAAGGGAAGACCCAGGACACGCTGGAGGGACTATGTCTCTGGCTTGGCTGGCCAGGGAACGTCTTGGGATTCCCCCGGACGAGCTGGCCCAAGTAGCTGAGGAGAGGGATGTCTGACTTAGACTGCTGCCCCTGCGACCCGACTCTGGATGAGCGGCTGAAAATGGATGGATGGATAACTCAGAAATGTAGTCGGTCCCTCTTAACCCGTGACTTGGGTTCAAAGTAACCCAAGTTGGGTTGTTTTTGACCCAAGGGTTTTTTGTGTGCAGAATTCATGGTTCCACCAGTTACAGCAAGTGGTCCCAGCCCTGAAGCAACAAGCAGCTACGATGTTTTAGAGTTGGTTTGACGCATGCCTTCCAGAAAGTTCTGCGTATGTTCCCCAGAAAATCTCCCCAGAAGTCTCGTCGATAGATTATTCTTTTATTTTTCTGGGAACAGCCTCAACTTGTTTTTCATTTAAATTTAGCGTTTTGTGTGTTTGATGTCTGATTTTAGTCCTTTGAAGTCTACATACCACACACCTACAAGTCGGAACCTTTTCTTAAAGAATCCTAACAGATTTGCTCCCCCCCCCCCCCCCACACACACACACACACACACACTTATTCTGTCCCACATATGACAACCACTCCTATTGTGATGTCTATCCATCATGTCCTGTTTGTTGCAGCAGGTAAAAGGCTGATTTTTTTCCACCTTGTTTGTTGTTGATAAGCATAATGGATGATGCAAAAAGGACCGCTGCTTATCTGCTGTTGTTTTGTTGTTGACATTTGTCTGATTTAAGTGGATGGAAAAAGAGTGGGAGGATGGAAACACGCCTAAAGATATGCAACCAAAATAAAGAGAAATCTACAAACGAGGCTTTGGTTGTTTCTATTGAATCTGCAAAAGTTTTGGGATTTATTTCCCCTTTTTGAAGAGTTGACTGTGAACAGAAAGGCACCTTCTGGAGCAGCCACCCCAGCTGATGTCACACTGAAGGAAGTCCTTTGAACAGGATGGGGGCAGAGGGACATCCAGGCATTACAATGCATCGTTGTGTTCCAGCACCCTCACAGGGACATGACGCCATCCATGTGTAGGCTTCACAATGGGTTGTATATGTGAGCACCGTAATGAGAAGTTTCACCATCAAGGTGCTGGTGCGTTCACGAGGAGTAAACAAATAACTCAAGTCTCCTAAATAAATGCACTAAATCCTCACAACTCTTCAGTGCGTATCCAGTAAATGAGATGTGGGGCATTTATTGAAAATAAATCCATAAGTAATATTTTAAAGGAGGAATTAGAAATCTTAGAAGAGGAAGCTGTGTGATACTGCCCTCTAGTGAACATAACGAGTAAACAAAGTAATCCACCTAAAGAATTAAATGTATTCCTTCATGTAATCCCAAAACAAGACTACCAAGTTAATGAATGTAAATTCCTAACAGGATGTAAGCGATAGAAGCCGACTTAGGTGATGCAAATCAACCGGCACCTTTTCCCACCTTCAGATGGACGCAAATATGAAAGGACCTCGCCACCTGCGGTGCACAGGTTGGTGTTGTCTCCTGGGATGAGGGCTCAGTCGCTCCATCTTTATTTGTTATCAGATGATTGACCGTGACAACGAGTGGCTCATTCGTTCAGCTCGGCTGCAAAAGGAAACAAATACTTACCGTCTGAGTCACTCTGATGCAGGGCTTCCAACATCTGCTTCAACATCTGGTTTACAGAGAAGCTTCTGGATGTTTGTGGATTTCTACCTGAATGTCTCCCAAACAAGACTTGATTTTGAGTTAACCTCATAATAATAATAATAATAATAATACATTTTATTTCAAAGCGCCTTTCAGGACACCCAAGGTCACTTTACAGAAAACACGTAATAAAATACAATAAAACAATAATAAAACCCAAAGAAGAAAAAACAAAGAGAGAAACAGTTCAATAAAATCAGAGGTTGTAAGCAGATTTAAACATGTGTGTTTTGAGTTTTGATTGGAAAAGGGTAAAACTGTCGATGTTCCTGATGTCTGGGGGAAGTGAGTTCCAGAGTCGAGGAGCAGAGCGGCTGAAAGCTCTGCTCCCCATGGTAGCGAGACGGGCAGAAGGAACCGCAAGATGGATGGAAGAAGAAGATCTGAGTGAACGGGATGGGGTGTGAATACTCATAAGGTCTGAGATATATGGAGGAGAGAGGTTGTGGATAGCTTTGAAGGTATGGAGGAGAATTTTGAAGATGGACCTGAACTTAACTAGGAGCCAGTGAAGCTGCTGGAGAACTGGGGTGATGTGGTTAAAGGAAGGCGTTCTGGTGATAATACGGGCTGCTGAATTCTGGACCAGTTGCAGTTTATGAAGGAGTTTGTTGGGGAGACCATAAAGAAGTGAATTGCAATAGTCAATACGGGAGGTGACGAGGCTGTGGACGAGAATGGCGGCAGTGTGAGGGGTCAGTGAGGGACGGAGACGGTTAATGGAACATAGATGGAAGTATGCTGACCGAATTAAGTTATTAATGTGAGCTTGAAAAGAAAGTGAGCTGTCGAGAATGACACCCAGACTCTTGACGTGAGGGGAGGGGGAGACTGTGGCGCTGTCAATAGTTAAAGAAAAGCTGTCAGATGTTGAGAGGGTGGAGTTAGTGCCAACTAGAAGAAGTTCAGTTTTATTGCCGTTGAGTTTGAGGAAATTAGAGGTGAACCATGATTTGATTTCAGAGAGGCAGAGTGTAAGGGAGGATGGTGGGAGAGTTGAGTTGGGCTTACTGGAAATGTAGAGCTGGGTGTCATCCGCAAAGCAGTGAAACTGGATATTGAATTTGCGGAAGATTTTGCCGATAGGGAGGAGGTATACTATGAAGAGGAGGGGCCCCAGGACAGAGCCCTGGGGCACACCTGACTTGACTGGGGAGGGTTCTGAGGTAAAGGATTTTAACTGGATAAACTGACATGTTAGTTCATTTTAACCCCTTTTATACTTTATTTGTTTGCTTGTTTTTATCTGAATTTATTTGTTTATCATTTTTTTCCTCTTCCAGAGTGAGAAGCTTTTTAGTTTTTTTTGTTTGTTTTTATATTGTAATTCTTATTTATGCAACCATTTTTACCAGCGTGTAAACATTTAGATTTTTTACTCCATGTATCTTATTGAAACGTTCAATCTGAACTCAAAAGGAAAATGCTAATAAAATAATCTAAAGTGATACTTGCACGTTGGAAAACATTACGTACTTTTACCATACAATGCACTATTACTATAATTCCATTGAATTTTATTATTATTCCCCCTTTCCCCAGCTGGCAGGACCCTTTAAAATGTCTTCAGGAATTTTCTTGTTTGAAATATTTCTGTATATTTTGAGCATACATGAGTTTCTTACAGTGTGGCAGTGCATCATGGTGAATAAATCCATAAATTAAATTTAAAAAATACATTTTGAAAAAAGAAAATATCATTGAGGACTTTCAAAAAGGCATAACAGATACTCATCATGCTAGTAAATACACACAATTATTTTATTCTCCGGTCCAGACTTGTAACCTTTTACTTGACAGACTAACCAGCTCCACTGTTTTAACTAAATTTAATAGAATTTTTAAAAAGATGTTGAGATGTTTGAATAGAATTTTTAATAGGAATGGAATATATCTGTAAATGGTGTTAAATTATAGAATAACCTCAAAAGGGAAATTAAAAAACTGTCATTTAATATATTCAAAAAATGTGCCAAATTGAGTGTACTAAATAATTATGAAAATGTAAATTAAATCAATGATCATGATCGCACTGGAATTAAGAACAGGAAAAAGTTTAAAATGAATCTGTGTGTGTGTCTGACAAATGGAAATTGTGTATAAATTGATTATTTTTTTCTGGAAAAGGGGGCAGAAATTATAAGATGGTTTTCTTCATTCTGCTCCTTTTTGTTCAAATTTGGTTTTTTGTTATGTATTTCTTATTGTTTATATGTTTGTTTTTATTTTGAATGAAATAAAATAAAATAAATATATATATAGTATTTACCTTGCAATAATATCAACTTAAATAAATATAAACAATGTATAAATAAACAATAAATATTCAGAATAAAGATGTGTAATAATCTTGAAATGTTTGATAGGAAATCTTCTAAAACTAAAAGGCAGGGGCGTGTCCAGGGAGTGGCCTGGGGTAGCACATGCCACCCTTGGAATCTGATTGGTCATCCCAGGTGTCACCACACTGAATTCCCTTGAAATAGGCTTTTCATTGTCCACAAAAGGCTTGAGGCAAAAAAAAAAAAAAAAAAGCATAACCACTGGTGCCACGTATGCACAAAGTAGTGCCTCACCTGGGCCGCCCCATTTTAAAAGATCTGGACACGCCACCACTAAAATGTTCATTTCAGTTTGTGAAACATTTGTTTGAGCTGAGGTCAGGAAATCTTATTTACGGTGATGTCATTTAAGATGCAATACCCTTTGCAGCCACAGGAGAGTGCTGTTGAGCTGTAAATGGTCCAAATGGCTAAATAGCCCAAATGCTAAACAAAATATAGTACTGTCTCATGAGTCACACTTGCTCAGATGGACAAGTAAGCCAATGTTCTGTTGAAATATTATATTTAATTGGAAAATTGCGCAATTGGTGCACATTTTCGCATAAATCAAACTGTATGTCTGAGTAATAAAAGGGAAGCAGCGTCATACAAAGCAAAGTGTGGGGCTTGGTGTGTAGACATGGATCGTCTCAGTCAGCAAAGGCCTCGTTGATTAAGATTAGAACCAGATGTTTGGAAACCCGGGGGGTGGGGGGGGAGGGACATTTGGTCTGTGGGAGGAGCTTAGGAGGCCCACTCCGTCCTCGATTTTTATTCTAACAGGTAGTTCAGAAACAAACAGACGAGCAGCGAGCAGCATGCTGAGCAGAAAGAGCTCCTGTGCGGAGGTGATGATGATGCTGAGCGCTGCAGCCGATGGAGTGGACCGCATCAGGGTCGGGGAGAAGCTGCAGGCTGCGCTGGTCGGGCTGCAGGAGCTGGATCTGCTCAAGGACAGGCAGGGCGACATGGTAAGCTGGGCTCTGGGACTGGACCGAGAAGAACCGGTCACCTTGATCCAGTCCGGAGGAGTCGAACCGATGGGGGCTGAGGAGCAGCGCCTAGAGGAGACCCTGACCTCCCTGAAGCAACAGCTGGTAGGAAGTTCTACACTTTCTGTGGTCATAGCATAGGCAGCTTCTAAAATTACTGTTTTCAAAAAAAAATAATAATAATAATAATAATAATAATAATAATAATAATAAATAACCGTTTAAACTCGGTCGTTTGTTCTTGGAATAAAATCTGAGTCTTGCATCAGCTGATGCTCATCCCCTCAATTATTACCAGAAAGGCTTTTAGGCTCTCAGCTGGGGGTAAGGAAGTAGGATAAGTGTCATAAATCAAAGGTTCATTGCAAGACCCAGAGGACTTTTCAACTTGTGTGTGTGCACACACGCGCATTTCGTGCACGAGGGGGCCTCAATCATTAACCACTAAATGCCAGGAAATAAAAACAAATTTGAGTTTAGCTGTGAATGAGGGTTCAGTCTCATCGCCGAGAGGCCCCTGAGTGCTGCAGACAGCTGGCTCTGGAGGGTTTTCCATGACGAGCTTTTTCCATGTAGGCTGTTAAAATCATCCCAGGGAAGTCAGGGATTAATGTGCTCTACATGTTAGAGGAGATAACTGGGCAAAGGCAGCGCAGGACACACCAGAATGCTGCAAAAGGTTTCAACTTTCTTTCTGGCTGCACAGATTTGCACACATTTACCATTCTGCAAAAAAAAAAAACATTGATTTTCATCTGATATTTTTTAAACTTGTGCAAAAAAACAGACTGTGTTTAAAAGTTACTGGATGACCTGCTTGTGCCGTAAAGCAAGTTCTTCATCCCAACCCCCAAAGCCTTTCCTCCTGTCGTTGATACAATCGCCAGGCCCTCGCTGTGGGGGAGAAATGAGTTACCCACCACTGCTTCGTCCATGCTCCCCCATGTCCTGCTGTTGTTAATCATCAGCCACAGCTGAGCCGCTTTTGTTTTCTCCACGGCTGTACATAAGAGCCTCTTTTATCAAAATAACATCCTTCACTCTGCTGGCGTTAGAACAGCGCCTTTTTGTGTTTTTACACACGCACAGAGAACTTCTGTCATGCATGGCTGCACTGTTCTGCACAGCTCGCGGCCGTTGAACCCCCTACGTGTTGGAAGAGCTCTCAGAAAGGCCGCCTTTGTTGTCTGAGTTGTATCCCTCGGACTTTGCGGGGGATCGGTTAAAACTGTGCATTCCCTGTTTTACAGTCTCGTCTCCGGAAACAAGACGTCGGCCTGAAGACTCACTTGCAGCATCTGGACCAGCAGATCAATGAGCTGAAGCTAGATGTGAGTAAGGCTTCCACGGAGCAGCTGGAGAGTGACAGCAGGCCAAGTTCAGGTTTGCAAACAGTCTCATACTCGAACACAAATAATACACCCAAGGACACACTCACCTGCAATCATTCCTGCTCCCTCCAGGTTTCTACGAGCTCAGCGATGGTGGCTCTTGCTCTCGGTCCAACTCCTGCACTTCTGTCTACAGCGAGTGTCTGTCATCTTCTTCTCAGTCAAGCCTAGTTCCGTTGAGTCCTGCTAAGTGTGCCACTAGCCCCGTGTTGCATGCTGATGTTTGCCGCCGACGCTCTGCTGATGAGAGCACCACCCAGGGCAACCCGCCACGGGCCGTGGGCCTCCACCTGGGAAGCAGCAGGATCCGAGCAACTGCTACGGGAGCAGAGCAAGCACGACCAAGACCGGTGTCAACAGGTAATAACATCTCTCAATCTTGTGTTGAAGAGATCCTCTGTTGTAGTCATAGGAACTGAGAATCTGTATTTTTCTACCTAATGACATGTAAGTGGAGTGGAGTTGAAAGTTAAGAGCTGTATTTTGTTTGTTTGTTTGTTTTAGGTGATCTTGACAAAATAATTGCACAAGGATTGGGCTGCTTCAAATCTGCGGATGCAAAGAAACCCCCAGTGGGCCCAAAATGGATGACTTCCCCAATGGACCCCAAGTTCCAACGCAATCTGGAGCGCTGTAGTGGGATTGATGTCCGCCAGTACTCCAGCCCTCTGCATGCCGTGGCTCTCCAGACATCCATCTTCTCCCAGGGGCTTGATGTTGGGACTTCTGTACTTCTAGAGGGCCAAGAAGACTTCCAAAATGACTACAATTCTCTCCAAATGGGTTATGACACCAAGACCTTGGATTACATTGACAAACTCCTACAGCGCAGCTTGAATAGAATCCAACGAGAAACTGGCAGCGCTGACAGGAAGCTCACTGAAAATGTTCATGCATCAGCGGAAAAAAGCATCTCTGCACCATGGCCTCCTCAAGCCAGGACCAACATCTCTCTACCTAACGACTACCAGAGCAGGCATTGTGTTCAGTACTCAAGCCAAGAGTTTACTGACAAGACAAACCAGGACAAGTCAGCGAGAGCTCCTGAAGCTCTCTGCTGGCCCTCCTATCCTGCTACCATAAAGGAGTTCCACTCTCATGAGATCTCTTATTCATCCCTGAAGAATAATACGCCCATAGAAGAAGGAAACCACTCTGAGAGAGGTTGCAGTGGTAATGTAGACCCAAGACGTGTGGAGAGAAAGGCTCATTGGCCACTGATTGCCCACAGTTGGAACCCAGAGGAGAGTCAAAGCTATGAGATCCACAGCAGTCATTCAGGCTCACCAGAGTTTGTCCATGCCAGGTTTGTCCCTGCTGAATCTCAAAGGGTCAAGGTAAGACCAGCAGATAACAAAACCAGAGCTGTGAAGCTGAAGAGAAAAAGCAATGAGAAGTCTCGAGTTGTGAAACATCACGGTGAACGGACCAAAGAGGCCTGTGTTGGAGGAAAAGGAGAACCGAGAAGACCAGGAAGGGGGAAGGTTATGGAGAGAGTGAACGCATGTGACCCTATTCCCACCAGTGCAGTACTTACGGTCACCCACAAGGTCCACCCCAAAGCACATCCCATTCCTTCTGTCACAAAGTTTGGTAAAAGTCGGAAACAGCTATTCGTGGAATGCGACCCGACAGACCAGAGGAAGAGAAGACAAGGTGCCAAATATGATGTGAACATGTTCCAGGCCTCGTCTGTTCAGCGTCAAAGATCAAAAGGTGCTCAGGTTTCAGAGAGCATCCAGATGGTCCGCAATGTTGGTGTCAAGCCAGGCAAGTGGATGGGACCTCCCCGCCCCTTCCAGTCATCCATGTTCTCCAATTCATTTTTTCACAATCTAAACACCAGATACCCTCCAGCACCCTTTCCTGTGTCTGGTCACCACCCACCCAGGTGTGAGTCCGAGTATTCTGCCGAATGCGCCTCGCTGTTTCACTCCACCATCGCAGAAAGCAGCGAGGGGGAGATGAGTGATAACACCACCAACTGTTTTGGAGATAGTGAGTCTAGCCAGAGCTTCTCAGACTCGGACGGCAGGCCGTCCCTGGACGAGGGGGACCAGGTGGAAGAGGAGGGAGTTTTGGTTTGGGCTGAGGCAGCGCTGGGGCCCACTGCAGCTGGGCAGACCCTCAAGCAGATCCCACCCCGCCCTGAGACATCAGCCTGCCGCATCAAAGCTTCCCGGGCTCTGAAGAAGAAGATTCGGCGGTTTCAGCCTGCCTCCCTGAAGGTCATAACCCTGGTGTAGAGAACTCTTGGGAAAAGCTCTGGAGAATGGTGGGAACAGCTTTAAAAATGTTTTTACAGATCTAGAGTAGCCTCCTGGAGCAACAGCCTTAATAAAGACTGCAGTCATGTGCTCTGGTTTTGTTTAGACCAAAAATATGAGAATTCATCTGTAGGGAAGCCAATACGCAAACCGTGTATAAAAAGTGTACAAAAGCAGGAGTGGTCACAATTATACGTGATATTAAATACATATAATGTTGTAATTAAAGTATTTTTAATAGCATGATGATGCCATTTAAAATGTTCACTTTTTACTGCAAATAATTGTTTACTAGTATAATTTTCCTTTTTCTTATTGTGATTCATGTTTGATTTATTAGAATAAACTGATATTTAATGTAAACTCACTGAAACTGTTTTCCTTGAGTTTTATTGTCTTTAGATTTTAAAAGCATTGTAATTCATTTCCTTTAGTATTTTTGCGTTATTGTTTTTGTGGATGGTATTTTTGGGAGTTACTGGTCTGCTCTGGTTGTTGGTTTGATTAACACAAGTCTGAGAACCAAGCCTTAGCTTAATGCTGCGCACATTTTCTTCCTCGGCGATGCATTCTTTAAATGATCTCATCTGGTGCTCTCATTAACTGTCATAATGAGGAAAACCTCAAATGAATCCTCACAAACCTCCCACTGAGGTTGGCCATGTCCGCATAGGTGACTCTCTGTCTGCTCAGCTGTTAGTTTCAGCTCCGGCAGTCAAACCGGATTATCATGTTTTATTAGCTGACAAACCTTTATCAGCGACAGTTTGTTTTTCTTTAGGTAAACACTTGAAATGGAAACTCAAACTCGCCCGTCCCTGCGGTCTCGCAAAGTAGACACCGAGATAATGAGAGTGTAAGTTCATGGTTTGTGTGCAGTCTTTCAAAAGCCAGCGCGGTTGGCAAGAGGCACTGAGGATTTAACGGGATGATAGATGATAAGAGGCTGCTCATTTCTGAGCTGTCACGGGAAGCTTAGACAGTGGGCAGCTGTACAGAGTCACACAATAATCTCCTTCCTAAAATCTGTTCGGTGTCTTTCCATTAAATTTCTTTCAGAGACGAGGTGAGCGAAAGGGCAGCCTGGAAACAGAACTTGTAAGGATGGGAGCTCCTGTGATGACGCGTTCCCCCGTCTGGAAGCCATTATGGCAAAAGTGTTTCCAGCTAAGGAGCTCAAGAGTTCAGAACTTTTAAAAAGAGGGGTTCTGTGAGGTTATGAACAATTCATATCTCGCCTGCTGTAGATGGCTGTTTGAGCGACAGCACCACCAAACCCAATCTGGCTAACGAGCTAAAGGCTAGTCAGAGCATCTTAAAAAAAACTTTTATTAAAAAACTATAAAAGCAGTTCATGCAGATTCTACATTCTTATGGCTAAACATTTTTACATTATGTGGTTGAGGCTTTAGAATGTATTTAGCGGCTAAGCTAACTTTTGTAGCACTTCCTGTTTTGGAATATTTTCAGCTGGTGTAACTGTGACGCTAGATAAATGACTAATAACCCGCACTTGTAAAGCACCTCTCAGAGTAAGGACTCCAAAGTGCTTTACACTACAGTATATCATTCATCCATTCACACACTGGTGGTGATGAGCTACAGTGTAGCCACAACTGCTGGGGCGAGCTGACGGAGGCGAGGCTGCCGAGCACAGGCGCCACTGGTCCCTCCGATCACCACCAGCAGGTGGGTTAAGTGCCTTGCCCAAGGACACAACAGCAGAAATCTGTCCAGAGCCGGGATTGAACCTGCAACCTTCCGATTACTGAACAACCCGCTCAACCTGTTGAGCTACTGCTGCCCACAAGGGTTGTTGATTTGGAAAATGTTTCCGGAAACTTCTGCAAAGCTTTATGAGGTTAGAACAGGGGTGTCAAACTCATTTTAGCTCAGGGGCCACATTGAGGGAAATCTAGTCCCAAGTGGGCCGGACCGGTAAATAAAAAACAACTTCAGATTGTTTTCTTTGTTTTAATACAATCAATATAAAACAAGGCTGGAGCCTGAGGACAGTGAATTCAAAATAGTACAAGTACAACACCTGACGTGTCCTTGAAAATTTGAAATAAATAAAAATTAATAAATCAATAAAAAAACATTCCTTAGTGATTCAGAGCTTACAGATCACATGGCTAGATCAGTTTCATGCATCACTTAAAGTATATTTGACTCATTTTACTTTACATCTTTTAGCTTTCACCAGCACATCAATATCAGAAGTCACATCCTGAGTGGCGGCCAACTTCAGGATGTGATTCAAGTTCTTGTGTGAGCCTTGAGCGCAACTTTGTTTTATTTATACTCATTACAGAGGAAACTTGCTCACAAAGATAAGTTTATTTTAACTCTACATTGTAAAGTATGAAAATAAAGTTTACACAACCATCTCGCGGGCCGGATTTAACCTGCTTGCGGGCCAGATCCGGCCCGCGGGCCACATGTTTGACACCCCTGGGTTAGAATCATTTAAGGATGGCAGCAACTACTCTGTTAAAGACTGACAAATATTTTGATCCGAGGCCCTTGCAGATCCAGTCACTATGGTAACTGTTCTATTTAGGCTCATAAATTATTCCTTTGGTAAAGCATCCGCTCTCCTTTTGCCATAAATGTTCACTTTGATATCTTAAGAGGAGGATTGTTTTTACATAGAGGCTCACTAAAATGTGCATGGTAATTCAATAGCTTCATGTCCTCTTCTTATTAAAAATGGGATCAAAGAACAGAAACTACAAGACATCAAAGATGGTGTTTTAGGATTAGAAAGTTGAATCAGCTCATTAGGATTTGCACATCCAGCTGACCTCTGTCTTCTCTATAGGGGCAACAGCAAGTGGTCAGTGGGATTAGCGATGTTGTTTTGGACCCAGCTCGGCGGGAGCGTGACAGGCGACGGACTTGTCTTTGATGTTCAGTATAGCAGGGCCGACTTTGTGTGGTTGTCAACCGTTCCAGTTGCAGAGCACGAACATCTCTGAGCTTACTGACCCTTTGCACCGACGTCACCTAATCACGTGGGTCCACCATGCTGGACGGCAAAAGCATGTAAACAGTGAGCGACACGAGTACTAAACAAAGGGGAAAGTAGAGCCTGAAACTGTTTTTGCGATCAAAACAAAACTCCTCCAGCATTCCTTCAACTAGTTCATGCCCAGTTCAGTTATCAGAAGAAGTAGCGCATCTAGCGGGGCTCATAGAAAGCGGTATGCTAGCTTACCAACGTTAGCTTACGTTCTCTCTGCAGCTGTTCATCGATGTAAACATGTTGCTGACTTTGCCTAAATTCACCCCTCTGGATTTATAACTTTATGTTATAAACAGCGTTTCACTTTACACCAAAGCTGATTGTTAAAAAGTCCGGATCCCTACCAGCTTCTGTTGCTGGTGGTGTTACCGGGTTCAGCTGCTGCTCTCACACCGGAATGAGAAAATCTCTGAACGTCGACGCTCTTATAAATAAATAACGTAATTTTAACACACATAATTATACATCGGAGCTTTAATATTGTTAATAATTATCTCGCTTTACACTACAGTGGACGGAGTGCAGTCTCCGTGGTGACATACCCGTCCATCAGGATTATCAATAACTAGTATAAACACATCACATGTATCCCTGTCCCTGCCTTACTCATGAAATAAATGAACGTTAATCTTACACGGTAAAAACATGTTCGCTGCAAATCTGAGGCCTGCTAGCCCGCTTGATTGATCACTGCAGTTCATCTCCATCCTCAGTCTCCATCAAAGTTATTAAAAAAAAAAAACGAGTTGAGTTTACGTCCTTGTCTCTTAATGCGGCCGACCACGCAGCAAGCTAATACCATTTTACTGTCAAATCACCTAAATAAAAGCCATAAAAGGCTACAAACTGGCTTGTTTTGACTACCTTCACTGGAGTTTCTACGGGTGTAAACGGTCTTTTTGCCGTCCATCATGGCGAAGGGGGCGGTCTCATGAGTGGCGTGACATCACGTGCAAAGGGTCAGTAGGGGTCAGAGGCTGTGTTTGTTTCTGTGTTCAGCAAACACTTTGTTTTGATTCATTTCTGTACTCTAAGTTATGATCGAAGGGCCAACTGCCTGCTTGATGCCTATTTGTCACAAATGCAACTTAAGCAGGAGGCAAATGCAAAATTATAAAGGGGAAACTTATTTTTCGGTCCTGACAGAAGAGAGTATGTGAATAACATTTTAAATTTCAAAGTTAAAAAAGTTACTTTGTATTCTGATAAAAAGACCGGGTTAGCTTTCCTGGCGCATGCTTGCTAAATTAGTCTGAACCAGCTTGCAGTGTAAAAATAGATCTAGGGTAATGCTGGTCTACTTTTAGACGTGACCTGTGAGGTGCAATGCTGGGAGTGGATGGCTTCCTGTTGACAGAGAACTTATTAAACATCAGGTCATGTCACCACTTCATTCACTCCTGCACTCAAAATCCCTCTTATTTTATTATTTTTTTCTGTACCAGTTTCCATTTATTTTATGTGAAATTGTTTATTTTTAAATATAGAAGTACAATTTTCTTAAAATGTGTTCAACTTTATTAGGAAAGTTGGGACCAAGGCCACTCAGTTCAACATAAGAAGTTTTCACATTTAAGGGAGTCCCTCAAGGCTCTATTACTGGTCCTTGTTTATTTCTCATGCTCACTGAATGCTTTAGACTGCATGTGGAAAAGGTTCAAGTTTTCATTTTATGCAGATGACACAATGATGATGATGATGACATTTAACTTTTCCATCGATATGGTCCATAAGCAGATTACTTTAGACACTCCAAGCTAAGTTTAGTTGGAGTTTTGTCTAAGGTTTAATGAAATAAATAAATAATTGGTATTTTTTTTTATACTAGCGAAACAGAGCTAAATCATGGTGTTGTTGCTCCTCATGGCAAACAATTAGGCATTATATCCAGCCCAACTGCTTGGTCTTTTTTATGAATTTGGTTTTTAAAGCCCTTTTCACCCCAAAACACACAACTATGGTTTGTGCATCCAGCACATTCTGCTGATGAGAGGTCGTCCAGTTTGACCAGAAGTCAGAAGGAACAAAAATCCTGTTTGGAGCACTGGAGTACTCATGGCTTTGAATAATCTACAGAATGATGTGGAAATCTAACCCTCAAAAATGGATTTTTTTTTAAATTGCACTCTATCAGTAATTGTAAATGTTTTGATTGTTTTTCTTCTGTCCTCTGAAATTAAAAAAGAAAAACACAAACACCAGCAAAAACAGGAATAACAAAAATAGTGGGGGCAAAGGCAGGCATGTTAATGAGACCCTAGTTTGGTTTACAGGAGTTGTCAGACAGAGAATGAGCTTAAAACACTAAAGCCGAGCACACCCAAGCCCTGCCCTGTGTCTCAAATCTCCAAACAAACAAGTACCTCCTTTCACCGTCTGTTTTATCTCTTCTTTACAGTAACTCTAGCGCCTGCCATGTTAGGATCCTCTACGTGTGCTCATATTACTCGTCTGAGAATCGCACGTGGATGTTTTTGAAGTTGCTTCACTGATGTTGGAACTCTGGAGAGGGCATTGGGTGTCAGATGGAAGATGTTTATTTATTAGGCTGACAGATGTGAGCTCAGAAACTCATTACCACCTTGATAAGAGAAGCTTTCCACACCCACCTGACACACAAGTCTGGCAGCACGGCGGGGTGGCATGTTTGTTCAGTGTGACGAGCAGTGGGGAATATCTTCAGCATAACAAATTAATTTAGCGTAGATGTAATAAAATATAAGGTACAGCTAGAGTCAACATGATGGACTATAGTTGTTTCTTTTCTGGCAACAGGATGCAGGAAAACTGGAAATTAACCAATCTTATCTTGTTGAATACATTTAAAAGCAGACTGAGAGCCCTTCAGGCGGTTTCCCTGTGTTGTAATTGCCTTCTGTAGTTTTGTACATAACATGTCTGAGATATGTCGTAACTGTAACTTTTGCTGCCTCTTGGCCAGGACTCCCTTGAAAATTAGGTTTTTAATCCCAATGGGACCTTCCTGGTTAAATGAAGAATACATGTTTAAAAGAGGACTTAATTATATGGAACAGCTAGTCAAACTTTTCTGAAAAGTCCCGGTGCAGCTGCAGTTTTTGTACGAGCACATTTTTAAATCAGCGTTAATCCTGAGGCTAAAATACACTGAAGAATATGTCAGAGAACTCATGTAGAAATTGTACTGGTTAAGAAGTGACACGACATCATCAGCGCAAATGTTCACTCAATCCCAAAACTTTCCCTTTGATTTTGTAAAAGCTGTAAGACACACTAAACCTTTCATTCTGTGGTCTGTAGTGTAAAAGAGTTGTTTTCCGTGGGGGGAAAAAAGCTCTGGCGCTCTTGTTTCAGGAAGTAGAAGTTAGCTGGAGCAGAGGACAGTAGAAAACACCAGGATTTGGATTCTTAAACCTGGATCACACTGTGTAGTTTTTGGTCGTCCGAGACAAATCTCTCGACATGAGCAGAATTGTGACAAAAACCAGTGAATGTGAGGATGATTTACAAGTCTGTTGTCCAGTGTGACCGGCTCTGTGACAGCTCATTAGGCACCCACACAACCAAAATCAGTGCTTGAAAACCTAAGACTCCCATCTGCAGTCAACCACTGAAAAAACACCCAGGGAGTGACGGAAACAACTGGTGACGAGAGTACAATACGAGAGTAGAGTTAGCAACATTAGCAATAGTGGAAGCAGTCAGGGCTGCCAACTCTCACGCACTGAGCGTGAGACACACACATTTGACCCTCTTCACACGCTCTCACGCCACACCTCCAATATCTCACTCTAAGCAGCACCTGCGCTCCCCAAACGTGCATCACGCACTGTGTAGGGCTTATGAAAAAACAGATGATATTAATTATAGCATTAGCTACTGAACAACATGCACACAAACACTTAAGTAATAATTTAACAGGCGTTATTTCACACACAGAATCCCATCTGCATGGACGTAATTTAGGGGGGGGGGGGGGTGTCAGGGGGACATGTCCCCCCACTTTTTCCAAAGTCAAGTTTTGACCCCTGCACTTTTTATCATCCAAAAACAATATTACGCTATGTTAAATTGACACTGGTTGAGCTCTAGGACCAAGCAGAAAACAACCGTTTGTGTTGAAGCCTGTTTCCCATTAGAGCATACTGTAAAGATCCCCCACCCCCACCCCACCCCCCATGTCCCCCCCCCCCCCCCCCACTTCTAAAGGGAAAATTACGTCCATGCCCATCTGTATAATCCAAGCCGATGTGCTTTTTCCCACTCTGGTTGTGAGATGGGCGGAGCGGTGAGCTCCACCTGCTGTTGATGGGACGGGCATGCCCGGTTCTCCCAGAACCGTGAGCCGGTGTTGACGGAGCTTCAGTCTTTCTACAGTGGCGACTCACTCACATGTTCCCTCTCCTACATTAGATGGTGACGCGGTGAATTAAAACATTAGGAATCCTAATGTTTTCATTCGCCGGCTCACCAGTGTATTTTTCCTGTTTGTGACACGAACCCCTCCTCCATTACCAGGTTACTGGTACGGAAGCCTGGAAAGGCCAAAATTCCTCAAACATTTTTTTGTCCCTACTGGCTGATATGAATTACTATAATTGAATAGAGTAAATGTTATTAGTCCCACAGTGGGGACATCCACTCATTACAGCAGCACACACACTTAGAGATTACAGGTAAACTGATTCCAGCCATGTTGGCTTGGATAACTTCAATAACTTCCTGCTGATGACCCATATGAACATAATCCACTGTTTATCCATCCATTTTCATCTGCTTATCTGGAGTCGGGTCGCGGGGGCAGTAAGGCGAGAGATCCAGACAGATCCAGACTTCCCTCTCCCCAGCCACTTGGGCCAGTTCCTCCGGGGGGAATCCCACGGCGTTCCCTGGCCAGGTGAGAAACATGGTCCCTCCACCGTGTCCTGGGTCTACCTTTAGGTCTCCTCCCGGTTAGATAGATAGATAGATAGATGAGAGAGAGAGAGAGAGAGAGAGAGAGAGAGAGAGAGAGAGAGAGAGAGATTTATATTATTGTTAACTGAGTGAGTTACAACAGTGGTGTCTTTACCAAGGGGGGATGGGTTCCAGGATCGTTGGGTGGCTTTTGTCTCTTTGTTTACTGTACATATGAATGGGGATGGACTGGAATGTCCAGTCTCATGAATGTCAATCGTCTGATCCCCGACTAAAGAAGCAGGGCTCTCTGCTTGCTCTGAATGGACAAAAGAGAGAGAGGAGGCGAGATAAAGCCAAGGAAGTGAGCCGAGGAAGACACGAGCTGCCAAACTACAGTCAAGTGTGAAAGATCAGGAGTTGTGGAGACAGAGCATGGAGATGCAGGGGAAGTGGAGAAGAAGATGCGTGATGATCCAGTCTTGCAAAGGCTTAGCTGTCCCTTCTTTAACCAGCAGCTGCTGCTCCTCTTTAAGCACATCCTGTTATTTAATGCTTAATCCCTTCATTCACTGCTGTGTTTACTGACCATTGTCTCAGTTCACTTCATGCTGTGGTCAAGAGGTGGTTCAAAAGTTCGCAGTACAGACAGCAAGGACTCACCAAGTGTCTAATGGCCTGTATTCTACAGGTTTGAGAGTGACTCGTTAAAGGAATTAACTAAATGAAACCAATTTATAAACTATGACAATAAAGAGTCTCACAAATGATGCTAGTTTGTTTTAACACAGCTAAATACCAACATTAACAAACAGGCTGACAATGAGAGCTCTAATTATGTGGTGTTAATTAGGTAATTTGGTTGGTTGCCATAGTAACACCTCTTTATTATAAGTAAACGTTAAAATGATAAGTTGATGGTTTTCTTTTCTGATTTCTTGAAAAATAATCTACATAAAAACTGATTACTAACCAGACCAGATTCCAGATTTAGTATAGCAATTATATAAACCATCTATACTACCATATTCATTCAAATTCTAATTATATATGTGTCTGTTTAAAATGAAATGTAATTATATAAAATTAAACTTAAATATGAAGTTAAGTAAATGTAAAAAATCTAAATATAATGTGTGGTGCTTTTAAAATAAAATTTGAGTTTTATTGAATACTGTAATCTTAGAATGTATAATATAATAAAATATAATATAATATTATATTATATTATATTATATTATATTATATTATATGTCATCTTACTATGGTGGAAGAGTTTGAGAGTCTCAAGGATCCTAGGAGCTAAGTTGTCTGAGGCTTTATGCCTCTGGTAGGGTCACCCATGGCAAACAGGTCCTAGGTGAGGGATCAGACAAAGAGCAGCCCGAAGACCTCTTATGATGAATTATATAAATGGAAACTGTGTTCCCTCGCCCAGACGTGGGTCACCGGGGCCCCCCTCTGGAGGTGGGGCACTTTGGCGAGCGCCTGATGGCCGGGCTTTCACCCATGGAGCCCGGCAGGGCACAGCCTGAAGCGGAAACATGGGTCTCCCTTCCCATGGGCTCACCACTCGTGGGAGGGGCCAAAGGGGTCGGGTGCAGTGTGTGACGGATGGTAGTCGAGGGCGGGGACCTTGGCGGTCTGATCCTCGGCTACAGAAGCTGGCTCTTGGCACATGGAGTGTCACCTCTCTGGTGGGGAAGGAGCCTGAGTTGGTGTGTGAGGTTGAGAGGTTCCGACTAGATATAGTCGGACTCACCTCAACGCATGGCTCTGGAACCAGTTTCCTTGAGAGGGGTTGGACTTTCTACCACTCTGGAGTTGCTCCCACTGAGCGGGGGTGGGCATACTAGTTGCCCCCCATCCTGGTGCCTGTACGGTGGGGTTTACCCCAGTGAATGAGAGGGTAGCCTCCCTCCGCCTACGTGTGGGGGGACGGGTTCTGACTGTGGTCTGTGCTTATGCACCAAACTACAGTTCAGACTACCCACCCTTTTTGGAGACCTTGGAGGTGGTGCTGGAAAGCGCTCCTTCCGGTGACTCCCTCGTTCTGCTGGGGGACTTTAATGCTCACGTGGGCAACGCCAGTGAGACCTGGAGAGGTGTGGTTGGGAGGAACGGCCCCCCTGATCTGAATTCGAGTGGTGTTTTGTTATTGGACTTCTGTGCCAGTCACGGATTGTCCATAATGAACACCGTGTTCAGACATAAAGGTGTCCATATGTGCTCTTGGCACCAGGATACCTTAGGCCGCAGCTCGATGATCGATTTTGTTGTTGTTTCATCTGACCTGCGGCCGCATGTCTTGGACACTCGGGTGAAGAGAGGGCGGAGCTGTCAACTGACCACTACCTGGTGGTGAGTTGGCTCAGATGGTGGGGGAGGATGCCGGGCAGACCAGGCAGGGGGGGGGGGGGGGGGGGCAGTGCGCTACCAACACTATATATAGTGGGGACAGTGTGCAGCTGACCTCTACTCAGGACGTTGTGGATCGGTGGGCAAAATACTTCGAAGACCTCCTCAATCCCACCGACACGTCTTCCACTGAGGGAGCAGAGTCTGGGGACTTTGGGGTTGGCCTCTCAAATCTCTGTTACTGAGGTGGTTAAAAAGCTCCTCTGTGGCAAGGCTCCAGGGGTGGATGAGATCCGCCCAGAGTTCCTTAAGGCTCTGGATGTTGTGGGACTGTGTTGGCTGACGCGGCTCTGCAATTTCGCGTGGACATCAGGGGCAGTCCCACTGGACTGGCAGACCAGGGTGGTGTTCCAACTACAGGGGGATCACACTCCTAAGCCTACCTGGTTAGGTCTATTCAGGGGTTCTGGAGAGGAGGGTCAGTCGGATTGTTGAACCTCAAATTCAGGAGGAGCAATGTGGTTTTTGTCCTAGCCGTGGAACACTGGACCAGCTCTATACCCTTAGGGGGATCCTGGAGGATGTGTGGGAATTTGCCCAACCAGTCTACATGTGTTTTGTGGATTTGGAGAAGGCGTTTGACCGCGTCCCTCGGGGGGCCCTGTGGGGGGTACTCCGGGAGTATGGGGTACCAGGCCCTCTGATACGGGCTGTTAGGTCCCTGTATGACCGGTGTCAGAGCTTGGTCCGCATTGCCGATAGTAAGTCGGGCTCGTTCCCAGTGAGAGTTGGACTCCGCCAAGGCTGCCCTTTGTCACGATTCTGTTCATAACCTTTATGGACAGGATTTCTAGGCACAGCCAAGGTGTGGAGGGCATCTGTTTTGGTGGCCTGAGGATCAGATCTCTGCTTTTTGCAGATCATGTGGTCCTGTTGGCTTCATCAGAATGTGATCTTCAGCTTTTGCTGGAGCGGTTTGCAGCCGAGTGTGAAGCAGCTGGGATGAGAATCAGCTCCTCTAAATCTGAGACCATGGTCTTGATTCAGAAAAGGGTAGAATGCCTTCTCCAGGTCAGGGATGAGGTCCTGCCCCAAGAGGAGGAGTTTAAGTATCTCGGGGTCTTGTTCACGAGTGAGGGAAAACTGGAGAGTGAGATCAATAGGAGGATTGGTGCTGCATCTGCAGTGATGCGGGCGTTGTACCGGTCTGTGGTGGTGAAGAGAGAGCTGAGTCAGAAGGCGAAGCTCTCGATTTACCGGTCGATCTACGTTCCTACCCTCACCTATGGTCATGAGCTTTGGGTAGTGACCGAAAAAATGAGATCGCGGATACGAGCGGCCAAAATGAGTTTTCTCCACAGAGTGGCTGGCTCTCCCTTAGAGATAGGGTGAGAAGCTCGGTCATTCGGGATGGGCTTGAAGTAGACCCGTTGCTCCTCCACATCGAGACAAGCCAGTTGAGGTGGCTCGGGCATCTGGTCAGGATGCCTCCCGGACACCTCCCTGGTGAGGTTTTCTGGGCACGTGCAACCGGGAGGAGACCTAAAGGTAGACCCAGGACACGGTGGAGGGAATACATCCCTCACCTGGCCAGGGAACGCCTTGGGATTCCCCCTGAGGAGCTGGCTCAAGTGGCTGGGGGGAGGGAAGTCTGGGCCTCTCGCCTTAGGTTACTGCCCCCGCTACCCGACTCGGATAAGCGGATGAAAATTGATGGATGGATAATATAATATAATATAATATAATAATAATAATAATAATAATAATAATAATAATAATAATAATAATAATAATAATAATAATAATTATTATAATTATTATTATTATTATTATCATCATATATTCAATGGGAATATTTATTTGGATAACTCTTGTCGCTATGTAAATAAACTGAACTGAATAGTGCAACTGTCAGACAACGTCAAGGGAAATTAATCAGCTGTAATTTAAAGATGTTTCCCTTTTATCACCAGTGTCTGTCTGTGAGGACGTCCTGGTGCTTTTTAAACAGGATGTTCTGTGTCGACTCGGATGACTTATAAGGCTGTAAACTGCTCAACTGAACCGCCCCCCGCCCCACATCCTCAGAGATAACGAACTTGCTTTATCTTGTGAGCCTTTTGGTTTTTTTAAACTGTGGATTATGTTAACTGACTCAGCAACAAAGCCACAAGTTTTCATTCTAAACAAAAACAAGTCTTAACCCTTTTTAAGTGGTGTGTGTGTGTGTGTGTGTGTGTGTGTGTGTGTGTGTGTGTGTGTGTGTGTGTGTGTGTGTGTGTGTGTGTGTGTGTGTGTGTGTGTGTGTGTGTGTGTGTGTGTGACATCAAAAGACCGGTGAGAATGACAGCTGGTCCTCCTCTTGGTCAGGCCCCCTGATAAGATCAGAGTGACAGCAGAACATGGGACCCTACCAGTCCCCTTTTTTTCACCTCAGCACCTTCCTTACTGCTCCCATATGGCCTCTAGCGAGGCTTACGCTTTCTCACAAATCAGTTCTTCCCATTTTGACTTATTTTTGCCTCCTGTTCAATGCTTTTGGGCTGCACCTAGTTAAATCCTACATGCTTTGCTCTCTTCGTAAGAAGATACGCTGGATTCAGCTTTAAAAATAAAAATAAAAGCATGTTATCTCTTTTTTGATTATGAGCCAAAAATCCACGATATGATTAGTTTTTATTTCTTCATGTTCACTTATTTAGCAAATGCTTTAATCCAACGTGACTTACTGTTGTAGATATAGCTGTATTATAACTAACCTGACAGGCAGGTTTATTGATGTGTTTATTTATAAAATACCTTAAGGGGCAGCTCTGAAATGAACATGCACAGTAAAAATGCACATTTTCATCTAGAATCGAGTGCTATGACACTATTAAAAGATCCATTGCAACATTTTATATTTTTAAAATAATTTTCTTGAGCCAGTATGTGCTAAAATGACACTTTACAAGGTTAAGGAAATGTCACTCAGACCTTCACCGCTCTCTGTAGCCAGAATACAGCACTTGCAACTTCAGAGTGGCGGGCCGCCTCCTGTTATTACTGGTAAAAGGGAGCTGCAGGCCTGGCGCTAGTCTGCTTCCAGCACGTTTCCTGCATGTTTTAGATCACGAACACAGCTGATTTGTTTGATTTAGTGATGAATCACTCCTGTAGACAGTAAGGAAGGCTGGGGAGACATTGACACAGTTAGTTTAAAAGACGAACGTGCAGCGAGGAAAAAAGTTTCACTTTTGGTTTTACTAACTGGACACTAGGGGGTGCTAAAAGCAAGCCAAAACAGCTAAATTTCTCTTTAAGAGGAAAATTCCCAATAAACAGCAAAATTATCTTTTTCAAAGTGGTTGGGAAAACTCATCCAGCCGTGCAGCTGCAGCTCAGCCAGAATTCACAGCAGAAACATCGTTTACTGGTCAGATGGACTGTGTTTGACTGAACTGATTGTATCGTGGTTAGTTTCTTGGTGGTCTGTTGTTTACCTACTCCAACGACTACTTTAGCTGTCTCTCTAACTGCTACTGAACCTCCAAACTCCCTCAGAGAGGGCACACCCACGCTTCCATAGACCTCAGCTTCAGCTCGAATATGAGAATATCTCCTACAAAAAACTATAAATAAAAAGAAGAATTCACTTGCGTGATCATCAAATCAGAATTTTCTGTTACTTACAGTTCTGCAAAACAAAATTTAAGTACTAAAATAAAATAAAATAATTGAAAGTTTTTGTTTCAAATCAAATTTCTTAGACTGAGATCCTCTATATGGATGAAGAGATGCCGGTGTGTGGTTATTATGTTGACCCTAATGAGCCACTGGCAGCAGCTCTAACATTTCTTTACTTGATAAGCAGTTTACTCATCAAAAGATTGGCCTTTAGGCTCAGCTGATGTTGTGCTGCTGCTAGTTTTCACAAATTTATGAGTCATTTTCATTCTTTTTCTTTCAAACATCTTTGAGTTGAAGGAACAACATTCAGTTGAAATGTTGATTTAAATTTGAAGGAAAAAAATCATCCAATTAAAAGTGAGCAACCCGGGGGGGCTTGTCATGGGGCTTGAGTTCCTTTTAGGGTTAACGGCCTTGCTGTTTGTTTTAATTACCCCTCTCTTGGGTAGAGTTAGCGGTTAGCTTGCACAGCCCCATCTGAGACAGGTCCCAGCTCGCAGGTGCAGCAAAATTTATCCAACCCTGAGTTATTGTGAGGGATACGCAAGCCTTTGATTTCCAGATCCAAAACTTAGTCAGACGGAACAATCTGTCATCTCGCTGTTGTCATTAAAGCATTAAGGACTTTTATTTTCTTGCATATCCCAAGAACTACTCAGACCAACCGAAAACTGCTGCAAACACGTGTAGATTCAGCTGGCTTCACTTACACACTGCAGGACACCCTGAGGCCTCGAGGGTTGCTTTGGACGGAACGGCCTCTTTCATCGCTCGGATCAGGGGTCACGCAGGGAGCAGACTGATCCGTCATGCAGTGCGAGTCAGTAGTATTGACAGGCAGGTTTCGCCACCAGACCAACCAGTTTCACTTCACTTTATCATCCCAACAACCCAAACGATGACAAAAGTCAACACAGAAAAGGAAAACTTACTTATTTGCTGGAATCATCAGAGAGCAGCTGAAGGGGGTGAAGTTCAAAAGGATGTGTGGCGTTACCATATGTCTGCATTGTGTTGACAAATGAGATTTTTAAATGTGACACAAAAGTGGCTGATGGGGGGGAGGCACTGGAATTTACAACAAAGGAAAGTTTCCAGACATCATGCAACGGGTTTTACAGAAGAACCTATCAGGAAGAGTTAGCAGCAAATGCTGAATTAGTTTGTTAATTACGTTGGTTTTAAACGCGTGCTTTTACAGTGACTCTAAAACCAACATATGGCAAGCCACCATATCACTCTTAGCTGTTAGCGCCTCTGTTTCCTGGTATAAATGAGTTAAAAGGGCGCCAACTCAACTTTACTTTATGGCTTCTAAGACAAACAATAACACTTGACAGTGAATGTGTTTCCAGATGAAACTGTGCACTCGCAGGTGGCAGAGATGAAAGAAAGTCAGGAAGAAAACTTTATATATTTTCACCGATGCTTCAGATTTCTTTGAAATCTGATCTGCATCTCCAGAAAAGTCCGCGACGACATGTGGATGTTGTGTTTATAAGGGTGTGCACCGAAGCAGTTAATCACTACTGAGCTGCAGTGTGAGGAAGGCTGAGTCTAACTGGGGCCCAATTTGTTTTTAGAAGGAGAGGGGGTCGGTTCGGGGGATCGTTCTGTCACCAGAGAGGTTGACCCAGCTGGTTTGACCCGAGGGGTCCTTTGAACAGGACACTTGTGACTATGAGCCCGCTCACAAAGAACGGGGGGGGGGTTTAGAAAGCGTTGGCAGAAGACAGAAGGAAGATCACGTCTCAGAAAAAATAACACATAAGATAAGAAAGTGTCTTTACAATTTCTTAGAGTTAAAATGAGTGAAACTATCATTTAGAATGTGAAAAAAGGACATTTTATTTGCTACGGGAAAGTAATTTGATCAAAATCTCACTTTTTCTTTTTCTTAAACAAAATTTATGGAAAATAGACCATGTTAAATGAATATTTTGAATTTAATATAATTATATGCAAAACTTTTACATCTACAATCAAATTAAAATATATAGAAATAAATACTAAATATTTACGACCACTGCGATGGACTTGCTCTCTGTCCAGGGTGAACCCCCCCGCGACCCTACGTGGACATAGCGGGTTCAGACAGTGGATGGATGGATATTACAACCAAACAAAAATATACAATAAATCAAATCAAAATATCTTAGGTGTGTTCTTGCTGTGCGTTATCTCTAATTCCATGTTGTCGTTCTTTTTTAAAACACAGAAACGGTTTTGTTACCTGTTATTGACGCTACGTTTCGCCGCCGGCTGCCGGCTTCTTCAGGCTGCCGCTGATGGTGGCGCGTCACTTCCTTCTCCGTTTATCCGCGGGCAGCAGAGGACGTTGTCGCCCTCTGCTGCCCGCTCTCCCCTCTCCGACGATGCAGTCCCATGCGTGGTCCAGCGTGTAACAGATCATTGCTTAAGAGAAAACCATATAATGGATTGGGACAGCACACGGATCATAACCACCGAACAACAAAAATACAAAAGATGGATCAAGGAAGCAATCGAGATAAGGAGACGTGGATGTGGGACCATGAACAGGGACGACGGAGTTTACCCGCTGGACCACGCATGGGACTGCATCGTCGGAGAGGGGAGAGCGGGCAGCAGAGGGCGACAACGTCCTCTGCTGCCCGCGGATAAACGGAGAAGGAAGTGACGCGCCACCATCAGCGGCAGCCTGAAGAAGCCGGCAGCCGTCGGCGAAACGTAGCGTCAACAGGTAACAAACCCGTTTCTGTGTTTTAAAAAAGAACAACAACATGGAATTCAAATCAAAATAGTTCAGTTAAACCTAAAAATTGACATTCCAACATAAATTTACAAGTATTATACTGTTGTGACGTGTTCTGGCCTCATGGCCTGGTCGTTGCTGTAAAGGGTTAAATAAAAAAGCGTAATTGTGAGATTCAAATAAAATATTGATCTAAAATGAAAAACCAGCCTGTAGAAACATATTCTGCCTAAATAAAAGCACGATGAAGAGATCCCCTATTTACCTTCTTGGTGGCTTCTTTGGTGGGGAGATTGTGCGTCCATCTGAGTCATCTGTAGATTGTTTATGAATGTTCTAAGAGAACCCTGACAGGAACACTTAGAAATGATCTTTGGTTAAACAGCCTCACAATCTTACCATCAAAACGGTTCTGAAATGTTAGGATCTCTTCACCCAGTTTTTATACTGGTCGGATACTTTTGTTTTTTGAAAGTCGCTATTAGCGTTGCATTTTCTATAAAGGGACATTTAATGGAAAATTCACCTTTTGGATCTTTTTGTGCTGCCACATGGGTCTCTGCTGCCTCTATAAACCCCACATTGTTGGGTGAGAAAAAAACTGTTCATCTGTTAGTGTTTGGTTTTAGGAAAAATGTGCCTAAAACAAGCCATTTTTAAAAATCTCCAGTTATGATGTCACAAATGGGGAAAATAGAATAAAACCACCTCTGGTGTGCAACAGACCAGCGGCTCTACTATTAGCTCCTCCTGGATATCAGAGCTTCTCAGCTTCTAGCAGCCTGATCAGTGGATGGGTGGGCGTGGTTAGCACCAGCTTGCTTTCTTAAAGTGACAGAGCCCTGAAATGGCTCATTCTGGAGGGTACTGAAAAACTTTATTTAAGTTTAAAGAACCTCTAGAGCATGCGTTGTTTATCGAACATTGAACAACTCATATTATGTCTCCTTTAGCTTGGAATTTCCACATTTGGATGAAACTTTCTGACTCTCTTAGATTTTTGCCTAAATATTCTTGGAAAACTGTTCACCGTTTTTTATTGAATAAGTCATTTAACTGTCATAGTAGACCAGATCTGTGCGTGCGTAAATGAATAACTAAATAAATATACATACATTTTCACTTTTTAACGCATACTTTCAATCAGCACCCCATACATGATCTTTAAGGGAAGAAAAAATAAAAGGACTGAGCGTCAGAGCGTGAAACAAACGGCGGTACTTTCTTAATATCTGACAATAAAAGTTTGCCGTTCCAAGTTACTGAAGTGTTTTGGTTCAAAATAACAATTACTGCGTGTTCCGTGGGAACTCTGCACACTGTGGCCTAGTTAGGATTAAGAAGTCATGCCACCTCACGGCGCCACTTTACAATCACTATAATCATTAAATAAATAAGGAAAAAGGGTTTTCAGATGCACCCTCCCGGAGCTGTTTCAATTCATTCGCCACTTATGTGGCTCCCTGGTAAACGGATTGTTTTGATCTGGACTGTGTGTGCTGTGTTTGATGACTTTTTCACCTTTCTACTATCCGTCCCACCGCATACGATGAAAAAGGCAGCCTCTGCAGGATGGACATGCAGGTTTGCTTTAAAAAAAGGCTGGTTCAGCTTCGCTCCTTCATCAGTCTGATGTCTAACTGACTTATGTGTGCTCAGCAGTTCATCTCCAACTGGTGGTTCTGGAGTGAGATGGTTGAAGCCAAAGCTGTCCAGATATCCTCAGTCACGGAAGCCACAGCAGCGGTGCCGTAATAAAAGTCATAGTTTTGGCATTATGCCAAGACACTGGCAGAAAAATTCACAAAGCAGATTAAATTGTTTGGATTCAGATGTGATTTTAATCTTTACAGTTCTGCTGAATTATGCATGCCATGAAAGGATTCGTGTCTCAAGAGGTAGCGTGCTCCTGCAGTGAGGGACTTCTTCACGCTGGTGAAGTGACGGACACCGGCCCTGCTACAGAAGGCCAGGGCTTGGGCATTTCTCAGTGTGTCGCCACCTAACAAACGCCCTGCCTCTCCAGGAGATCCTCTGTGTGTTGTCATGGCAGTCCTCCAAACACAGTAGGGACGCACTTAGGAGTTTTGTATTTCCTGTGCTTACAAAACGTCTCAGGCAACCCTGCAGGGAGGCAAGAGATGCTGGTCTCCACAACAGCAGCACAGGAGACCCTCTGGGGTGGAAACAGGCGAGCGCAGGCAGAGACGAGAAGCTAACGAGAGACGACAGAGGCTCTGCAAGTTACTTTGCACTGTATAGACTGCAAACTGAGGCACTCTGTGAGTGTTCTTAGCTTGCCCAAAGCATCAGCCAGAAGCGCTTGACATTCTGATGCAGAGGAGAACGCACAACTGTGTCGTAATTGGATTTGTAAACCAGGAAACCAGGCTGTATTTATAGAAAGCTCTAAGTCGGGGTGAGAGTACAGTAATCTCACCTGTTTTAGTCTGAGTTTATGTCTATTTATGCTCTGCCGGGGTTTGGGACCGCAGATTCCAATCCTAGCTGTTTCCGTTACAAGCATTATAACATACACCTTAAATATTGACCCGTACGCACTCTGTATCATGGTGTCCAGCCACATTTCCCTATAGAGACGCTCTTCACTCCCTGCTTGGATGTCCAGGCTTCCAAAGAAGCTCTTCTTATCTGTGTTGTGTACGTATAAAGTAAAGAAACCATTGTAGAAAGAGTAAACAAATATCTGATGTGTGTGAGATGTCAATGAACCCTAACTTTTAGGAGACTTTTAGCTTCCACATTCCAGCAGTTTGAGGAAGAATGGGTTTGAGGAGAATCAGAAAACACCTCTGGTTCTGAAAAATCTACCTTATTTCTAGATTAATACTTTTTCAAATCAAATTTAGAGATTTGATCAAGCTCCAAAACTCCATAATTATGTGCCAGTGGACATCAGGCAGACTCCATCATGGTGGCTTTCAAAGATAATTGAGAATTTGACCTTTTTTCATTTCCTGGCTTATAACTCACCTGGAGACATTGTAGCTGTTTTATTCTCCTGCTTTTAAACTATTCCCTCTCCGTGTGTTTGTAGACATTTGTGCTTTAAATACGCTGCATGTCGTGCAGCAACTTGTTGCAAACTCACTCAAAACCGCTTCTGACCTTAAAGCATCCAGATGGAGCATCAGGATTAGTACCTTCATCAGAAACCTGACATATCCAGTCCCGTACGTGTCAGCTGCCCCCTGGTGGAGGATCTGCAGGTAGCAAGGGCTAATTCTTTATAACTGTAATTTTGTTTTATAAAGAAATTAAACGGAATATTGCTGCTTACTGATGCAGGTTCTGCTGGGGGTTTCTTTCTTCGTGTTGGGTTATCATTTTCATTGCGTTGTCACAAAAAAGTAGAAAGAGTTTGAAAGACTACGTGTCTGCGGGTGTGGATCGGTTCAATTACTGCTGCTCTGAGCAAAGAGCGATAAGACGAGTTCCTCTTTACACACAAACACAACACGTCTGAATGAGTTTAGGTGTCGGGTCTTTACTTCATGGTGTGAGAAGCTTTTTTTCATCTAACACCCCTTCACCAAATGTCAATTAGCAAATAGGCCCCGCCTACCCATCGAAAGGCCCAGATCATTAGTCTACCCTTTCTCTTTATCCAGGATAGGAGGCAAGGTGGTGCAAACAGAGAGCTGCTAAAGGCAAGCAAATAAAGAATTATAGAGCCTTAAATAGTTGGTTTAAAATGTCTTGTTCTGCGTCCCCCTCATGTGTCTCCTTGTGTTCCCCAGCCCCCTCCAGGTTCTCTCTAGGTTTCCCTTAAGCCGGGCGTACACTGTGCGACTTTTTCACTTTTTTGAGCCGATTTTCCACTCGTGCGAGAATCCACAAGATCGTGGCGAGTTTTGAGCTGAGCGTCGTGTAGTGTACAGGGGGTTACGAGAGGCGATTAACACCACGTGACCAGCTACCGATCAGCAGTCGTGAGCTCGCACAAACTTCTGGCGTGTTTGATATTTTGCTCGTCCCTCGTGAGGGTATCGCGCTGTTGAAGCGGCGCTGCGAGCAGCTGCGACCCAAAAAAGTATCAGAACCGCTCACGGCGCATGCGCAATCCTGCATCAACACCGCTCGTCCGCTATTTCTCTAATACCACACGCTGTTCGTTTTAATTTCTACACGTTTTTTTACTCACAAAGATTGTCAAGAAAGCGTGTTTGTCGTGTTCATGTCAAATTAAACTGATCACAAAACACAGATTTACTTTCTTTATTTCGTTTTCCTCATCCAACCCCCATAAATCCCTGTGTGTCCTCCTGCAGCACTCCCGAAGGACAACAGGCAAAACAAGACAAAAAAGTCTGACGTGTTGTGTAAAAACTGCTATTTTTAGCATATTTTTAGGGCCGACGTGTTGCTACCAGACGTGCAGTGTGAGCGCATGACTCGTGAGATCTGCCCTGCGAGGAAGTCGTACAGTTTGAGCCTAAGCTGAGTGCTACGAGTGAAAAAGTCGCACAGTGTCCGCCCGGCTTTAGTCACCCCACTTATCATTAGGTTTCCGTCATGTTTGGATTATTTAGTCAGTATCTCCCTTTGGTTCATTTTTGCTTCCTTCCCCAGTCAGGTCTGGTTTCCTCCCCTGCTCCTCTCTGTTATTAGTCTCACCTGTGTCCAATTCCCTTAATCACCCAGCCCCTGTGTATATACCTCTGTCTGCGTCTGTGTTGTCGGTCCATTGTTGTGTCCGCGTTGGCTCGTTTCCCCCTCTAGGTATTTGGCTTCCACTAGGTCTCTAGGTTTGTGCTCTTTAAGAGAGCTTTCGTCTCCAGGATTTTTGGACATTGGTTTTTTTGGCTTCCTGCCCTCATTTGATTTATTTGGGGATTTATTCCTAAATAAAGGATTTTATGATTTTTTTCTACCTGCCTTTGTCGTTCTGGGGTTTTCTGCATCTTGGGTCCTAACCTCCTCCTGGCTCACAACGTGACAAAAAATCTTGCAAACACCCACATGCTGATCTCAGGAGTAAATGACGTGGAAACCACAAGGATCTGGGTGTTGTTGGGTTTTGTTTTTTTTTTTTCATTTGTTTTTGGATTAAGCTTTTTATGCTAAAATGCTGAATGCTTGAAATGCCATTAGCTAATGATCAGAGCGTGACGGGAGACAAGCAAGGAGAGGAAGCATGCTAACAAATGTTCTGCAGTACAAAAGGTTACGACCCTGGACAAGATAGGGACACAAAGAGCCTCTCCGCAGATCTCAAGTAAAAGCAGAAATGGCCCGAAGCGTGGAAAGTTAAAACGCCAGTGAAGCAATGCTATCGTTGTTCCGGCTTGGTCATCAGCAATGTGTGTGTGTGAGGCTTTTCTGCAGCTCCACGCTTCCTTGCTTCTTGTCTTACCACGTGAACAGGCATGAACAGCACACCCAACATCACTAAGGCTCCCTTTGAGATAAAAAACAGAGGCAGATGAGTCAGATGCCTGAGAGAATCAAAGTGGCCCTAATGCTTGACTGCCATAGGACAATTCAGGACAATGAGCCATCATCATTCATACTTCCCTCATGACAGGTAACTGACATTTTACCTGTCTTGCTGAAAAGAAAACAAATTCAATTCAAATTCAAAGATATTTTATTAATCCCAGAAGGAAATTAGAGTTTCAGTACACACAATTCTGAGATCAGACATACATAGGCATACACACATGACAAGAATTGGTGACTTGGTCATTCGCAACCCGAGTCACGCCACCTTAATAGAGCTCAGAGGGGTTACATGATGATTGGGTCAGGTGGAGGAAAAAAATGGCCCTTCAGTTACCCTCTACAGGGAGGACAGCTTTGCTATGCAAAAAAAAAAAAACACCTCAGACAGATATGCAACAGACGTCAGACATAACTGTCATGATGGGTGGTAATTTCTTAACCCACATGAAGTATCACTCAGGGATAAGGTAAGAGATGATAATAAAATCTTTATTTTATAAAGAAAACAAAGCAAAAACTGAGGGCGCTGATCCAAACGGGACAGGAAACAAGGCAACTCCGACTCTAAGAAGAACGGTGAGTGTGATTGGAAACTGAGAACCAGGAGATGAATAATCATGAGAGGAACAGGCTTACTGAGTTGAGCAGGACGAGGGGCAGGAGGGAGAGGCAAGTCAGGTTGATGCAGGGAGGAGATGGTCGCTGGAGGTGATGCTGGATCCAGGAAGGCAGGTGAGCGGTGGAGAGCAGGAGGCCAGGGAAGCTGAACGACGCTTGTGATAAATCACACCTCAGGCAGGTGGAGGGAATCCAGGGCTGGTACAGACAAGAATGCAGAGCTGGGTTAGTTCAGGTAAACGAGTCTTAAAGTCAAGGCACAGATAAGGACATGGCTAGATGTACCCAACAGTAGAGTATCAACCGGCGTTCAGATGTGGCAGCACCGCTCCTTAAATCCTCTGGCCAGGCTGATGGCAATTAGCTGCAGCTGCTGCAGCTGCTGCTGCTGCTCCCCAACACACTCACCTGCAAACAATGAAGGGGAAATAGCAGCAGAAGCAGAGAGAAGGCAGAACCATGACAATCACACAACATAAGTGTCCACTCCATGGGGAGGTAGGGTTGGGGACTCTCCTAACATCAGTGCATGCAGCTGCGATAAGCAAGACTCATCACCTCCGTTTGGACAGGGGAAGGAGGTAATTGGGTTAGAGAGCACAGAGACTCCTGGAAACGATTCAACGGCCTTCACCGGTCGCAGTCCCGCCCAGGCTGGAAGCGCCGTACACCCAGAGACAGACAAAGAGCCTTGGGGAAAGACAGGGAGGCGAGGAAGAAAAAAGTGTCTGAACTCTCCAAGAGCCAGAAGATGAAACAAAGATTTAAGAAAAAATACGACTTAAAAAAAAACCTTTTAACAAAGAAAACTTGTTTAAAAAGCTTTAATTTGGTGTCTTGACATGTAATGATCCAATTACTTCCCCTCTCCATGTTGGCGTCGTCTCTAGGTTGAACCCTACAGGTGTCCAGAAAGCAGACAAAGAAACACCACGAGACATCTTTTATAGCTGTTTTTATGGTCTACTTACTTTGGCCAGTCCATTAACCAAAGACGTCTCTCTCAATGCCCCGTCAAGTGTGTTCTGAGAACTTTGTGGGAGTGCAGCCAGCCTGGGCCAAACAGACTCTGTTGATGACCACCTCACGGGTGTTTGAAGGGTTATTTCAGCCGTTTTGAAGTGTGTTTTTATTTGTATGACTACCACAACTTCCTGAATGGCCTCATTTCTGAGAAATGGTTTATGTCAGAACTGACATGCTAACGGCTAGTCTGAACATACCTAATTTCATAGCAACAGCCCTCTACACCACAGCTACCTTTAGATTACACTGTGGTGGAATTTTATTTACTAGAGTAAAAAAGATGAGAAAAAGCTCAATGAAACATTTTGGTTTTGTTTAAGTTTATGTGTCAATATCGGGCAATGTAATTTTTCACATTTATCCCAAAAGAGAGATTGCACCAGGCAGTGGCAGTACTTGGTCAATTTTTATCCTAACCCCCAAATTCCACTACCTCCGCTCCGCTCCGCTCCGACACGAATGCCGGAGCAAAATCGGTCCCGTTGTAGTCAATCGGAGCAATTCCACTACTGCGGCCGTGCTCCGGCAGTGCGGCGCCATGTGCCGCCCTCTGTTCCGGCGTCCGGCAAAAATAGAATCGATCCTATTTTCGCCGGACGCCGGAGCACCTCCGCAGTAAATGGACAGAAATCACAACGGCCCAACAGGAAAAGGAGCAAGCACAATTTCCATTTTTCACAATAAATCGATAAACAAAAGGCGTTTTTTGTTTCATATGCACAGGTTTAACAACTTTTAACAACTATCAATGGCGGCTGAAGTTTAAATGCACAAAAGTAAGCCATAAATACAGTTTCTACTATCAAAGTAGTCAGACTTTGTTGATCCAAACACTGCTGATATCTCAACACAAATGATGGGCAGATTAAACAGTTCGTTTCGATGCTTCTCCCACACAACGGGTGTTTGGATCTAACTTCCGCGTTTATTGCTCGGACTGTATCGCAAGATCTCGAAAATCCCGCGCATGCCTGTTTGCCCCCCTCAGGTCTCCGCACCGGAGCGGAGCCGTTGTAGAGCGGGTACCAGTAAAAACTGAGTTCGGAAGCGAGCGGCTGCGGAAGACGGGGGCGGACCGGGGCGGAGCGGAGGTAGTGGAATTTGGGGGTTAGCCTGTCAAAGGCAGGAAAACTAAATATCCAAATCAGATTGGTTGGACTGATATTTGCAGCATGTTTGACACATGGGAGAGAAAATCCAAGTCTTGTAAATATATAAAATAAACTACACGACAGACATTAAAGTAACAGTATATTTTTCTTGGCGATAGGGGGCAGTAGATACCTAAATCCTTGCAAGCAAGCTTTATTTTTGTGTTGGATGCCCATTAGGGTAAAAAAGCCCGGGGGAGTGCAAAGGAGCACAGAAAAACCATTTTATAAATCTTATTTCAGATTATAATCGGTGAGTTTTTCATGCAGACTGAACATGAAAATAGTCTCCACCTATCTCCTGCATTAGCTTCTGATAGAAAAAAAACTGTGAAACTCTATGATTAGAAAAGCCTGACAGATCTATGTCACACTCAGGGGCGGCGTTAGGCCCGGCTACTTGGGCTGAAGCCCCGGATCTTTCATCCAGATGGTGGGGGAGGATGCCAGTCAGACCAGGCAGGCCCAAACGTATTGTGAGAGTCTGCTGGGAACGTCTGGCAGAGTCTCCTGTCAGAAGGAGCTTCGATTCCCACCTCCGACAGAACTTCCAAAATGTTCCGGGGGAGGCGGGGAACATTGAGTCTGAATGGACCCTGTTCCGTGCCTCCATTGTTGAGGCGGCCGACCGGAGCTGTAGTCACAGGATCGTCTGTGCCTGTCATGGTGGCAGCCCCCGAACCCGCTGGTGGACACCGGCGGTTAGGGATGCTGTCAAGCTGAAGAAAGAGTCCTATCAGGTCTTTTTGGCCTGTGGGACTCCAGAAACAGCTGACGGGTACCGACAGTCCAAGCGGAACACGACTCGGGTGGTCGCCAAGGCAAAAACCCGGGCATGGGAGGAGTTCGGTGAGACCATGGAGCAAGACGTCCGTACAGCTTCGAGGAGATTCTGGTCCACCATCCGGCGCCTCACGGGGGGAAGCAGTGCATTACCAACACTATCTATAGTGGGGACGGTGTGCTGCTGACCTCTACTCAGGACGTTGTGGATCGGTGCGCAGAATACTTCGAACACCTCCTCAATCCCACCGACACGTCTTCCAGTGAGGAAGCAGAGTCTGGGGACTTTGACTTGGCCTCTCAAATCTCTGGTGCTGAGATCACTGAGGTGGTTAAAAAGCTCCTCTGTGGCAAGGCTCTGGGGGTGGATGAGATCCGCCCAGAGTTCCTTAAGGCTCTGGATGTTGTGGGGCTGTGTTAGCTGATGCGGCTCTGCAATATCGCGTGGACATCGGGGGCAGTCCCACTGGACTGGCAGACCGGGGTGGTGATCCCCTTATTTAAAAAGGGGGACCGCAGGGTGTGCTCCAACTACAGGGGGATCACACTCCTGAGACTTCTTGGTAAGGTCTATTCAGGGGTTCTGGAGAGGAGGGTCCATCGTATTGTTGAACCTCAGATTCAGGAGGAGCAATGTGGTTTTGGTCCTGGCCGTGGAACACTGGACCAGCTCTATACCCTTAGGAGGATCCTGGAGGGTGCGTGGGAATTTGCCCAACCAGTCTACATGTGTTTTGTGGATTTGGAGAAGGCGTTTGCCCGCATCCCTCGGGGGGCCCTGTGGGGGGTACTCCGGGAGGATGGGGTACCAGGCCCTCTGATATGGGCTGTTAGGTCCCTGTATGACCGGTGTCAGAGCTTGGTCCACATTGCCGGTAGTGTCGGGCTCGTTGCCTGTGAGAGTTGGACTCCGCCAAGGCTGCCCTTTGTCACGATTCTGTTCATAACCTTTATGGACAGGATTTCTAGGCGCAGCCAAGGTGTGGATGGCATCCGTTTTGGTGGCCTGAGGATCAGGTCTCTGCTTTTTGCAGATGATGTGGTCCTGTTGGCTTCATCAGAACGTGATCTTCAGCTTTCGCTGGAGCGGTTTGCAGCCGAGTGTGTAGCAGCTGGGATGAGAATCAGCTCCTCTAAATCTGAGACCATGGTCTTGATTCGGAAAAGGGTAGAATGCCTTCTCCGGGTCAGGGATAAGGTCCTGCCCCAAGTGGGGGAGTTTAAGTATCTCGGGGTCTTGTTCACAAGTGAGGGAAAACTGGAGCGTGAGATCGATAGGCGGATTGGTGCTGCATCTGCAGTGACGCGGGCGTTGTACCGGTCTGTGGTGGTGAAGAGAGAGCTGAGTCAGAAGGCGAAGCTCTCGATTTACCGGTCGATCTACGTTCCTACCCTCACCTATGGTCATGAGCTTTGGGTAGTGGCCGAAAGAACGAGATCACGGATACAAGTGGCCGAAATAAGTTATGTCCGCAGAGTGGCTGGGATCTCCCTTAGAGATAGGGTGAGAAGCTCGGTCATCCAGGAGGGGCTCGGAGTAGACCCGCTGCTCCTCCACATTGAGAGGAGCCAGTTGAGGTGGCTCGGGCGTCTGGTCAGGATGCCTCCCGGACGCCTCTCTGGTGAGGTTTTCTGGGCACGTCCAACGGGGAGGAGACCTAAAGGTAGACCCAGGACACGGTGGAGGGACTATGCCTCTCACCTGGCCAGGGAATGCCTTGGGGTTCCCCCAGAGGAGCTGGCCCAAGTGGCTGGGGAGAGGGAAGTCTGGGCCTCTCGCCTTAAGCCGGGCGTACACTGTGCGACTTTTTCACTCGTAGCACTCAGCTTCAGCTCAAACTGTACAACTTCCTCGCAGGGCAGATCTCACGAGTCATGTGCTCACACTGTACAACCCGGTTCTCGGATGCGACCTGACTGCTCACACTGTACGTCTGGTAGCAACACGTCGGCCCTAAAAATATGCTAAAAATAGCAGTTTTTACTCAACACGTCAGACTTTTTTGTCTTGTTTTGCCTGTTGTCCTTCGGGAGTGCTGCAGGAGGACACACAGGGATTTATGGGGGTTGGATGAGGAAAACGAAATAAAGAAAGTAAATCTGTGTTTTGTGATCAGTTTAATTTGACATGAACACGACAAGCACGCTTTCTTGACAATCTTTGCGAGTAAAAAAACGTGTAGAAATAAAAACGAACAGCGTGTGTTATTAGGGAAATAGCGGGCGAGCGCTGTTGATGCAGGATTGCGCATGCGCCGTGAGCGGTTCTGGTACTTTTTGGGTCGCAGCTGCTCGCAGCGCCGCTTCAACAGCGCAATACCCTCACGAGGGATGAGCAAAATATTAAACACGCCAGAAGTTTGTGCGAGCTCACGATTGCTGATCGGCAGCTGGTCACGTGGTGTTAATCACCTCTCGTAACCCCCTGCACACTACACGACCGCTCGGCGCAAAACTCGCCCCGATCTTGTGGAGTCTCGCACGAGTGGAAAATCGGCTCAAAAAAGTGAAAAAGTCGCACAGTGTACGCCCGGCTTTAGGCTACTGCCCCCGCGGCCCGACTCCGGATAAGCAGATGGATAGATGGATGGGCATGGGGCCAGAATACATGTAGGATCTCCTTCCTGTATCTACGCCCAGCAGGGCTCTGAGGTCCTTAGGAACCAGTCAGCTGGTAGAACCTCGGGTCAGAACCAAACAGGGTGAAGCTGCTTTTAGCTCCTATGCTGCAGACAGATGGATTCAGCTTCCTCATGACCTCAAATGTGCCCCAACTCTAGAAACTTTTAAATCAAAGTTGAAAACCCTCATGCTTTCATCAGCCTTTGAATAAATGTTCTTACACTTTCTGCACTGTAGTTGCTCACCTTTTAATTATTAAATTGTATTTTCTGTCATGTTGATTTTAATGTTCTTGCTATTCTTGCCAATGGAATGCACATTGAATTGCCTCTGTGTATGAAATGTGCTATAAATATAAAGCTGCCTTGATAACATCTGCTAATTATGAACTCTGTCTCTGAACTGAGGCTGTTCCGGAAGCAGCCTACAGAAATGATTAAAAATGTTAATATAGAAACACATTTGAAAATGTCCGAAATACGCCTTTAATAGTACTGTTTAATGTGATAGGTAATGTGATTAATAAAACGATCAAGAATTCCAGACAGAGTGAATTCAACACACATCAGGGAACTAATTTGTGTCTAAGGCTCAGGTTGTACTGTAACGCCAATCTATGAGGGGACGCTACCATCCCCCTCCTGGAAGACGGGCACAGAGGTAATCAATGAGTCATGTGTCCTGATTACAACCAACTCCCTACGGAGCATCTTCAAAGGGCTCCAGAGGACACGGAGAGAGGGAGAGGCATTGCCCTCCATGGGGTAATTACAGGTTGAGGCTCTACCTCCTTTCAGTGGACAGCCAAGCTTAAAGACAGACCAGTTAACAATTCATCCAGTCTTGTTAGCGCAGCGGGATGCTCCTCCAAGCACTGATCAACGACTGCTAGAGCCTGCCACCTGAAATTAAACAAATCCCTCCTCAAGCCTACACCAGAAACCTGCAGGAGCGGGCTAGGTGAGAGTGACCGATGACGCCACTGAAGAATACTGGACCAGAAACAAAGGAAAAGCATGCAGATTCAGATTTGGTGCAGCTGAGTACACAAGTGTCTCTGAAAAACAATCTGGGTGTTTGAGGGTTAAGAGGACCTTGAAACTAAACACACACTCCATAATTGTCTGGTAACATTTAAGGTCCTTTGTTTTCATCCCCGTTTCCACCCACAGCCTGTCCAGCTACGGGCACACACACACACACACACACACACACACACACACACACACACACACACACACACAAAAGGATGGATGGATACACACGCTTACTCAGTTTTAACACTAGCTGTACCCCACCTAAACAAGTCAAAACAAAAAATAAGTGAAATTTATAGATGATAGATGATGCCTCATCATTTTAGCTGTAAAATGCTGTTGGTTAGCATTTAAAGTGATGACGGTGGAGACAGCGGGGCTGAAGACGTCTTTTAGGTAAAGACTGCCAAATCCTGTCTGCACGTTACAAAGAGCCAGAGAGAGGTGATCAGAGACAAAACAGTCATTAGCATAAGCTGCTTTTACTGAGGAAAAGTAAGAAAACAACGACTAATGCGTGCGTGTGTGTCCTGTGTTATGAGGTTAATTAGGAAATTTCCATTCTGAAGGTCTCAAAATAAAGAACTGATTTCATTGGTCTTGAGTTTATGTTGAAAGCAAAGTGTAATAAACATAAGATGGGATTCATATGATTGAAAACAGACATTTCAGAATGCAGTTTAGCCATTTTGCAACACACTGATTTATTCCTCCTATGAATAAAAGAATAAACACACATGTATGCGTGCTATAACCTTTGGAATAAGCGTCTGCTGGATAAATAAACACAAACTTCTTTGCAGGGTGGATCAGGCACAAGAAGAGCGTGGATCCTAAACGACATACACCACTGCCCTCCTGTGGACAGAATGATTTCAGCTGTAACGAAAGCCGCTATCGTCTCTCTAAATTCTACAAAGTACTTGAAACATTTACAATAAATTCAATCAAACTCCAAATATTTGATACGCAAAAATGGTTCTGCCACAATCAGGATGTGGATCAGACGTGATTGATGCGTGCCAGGGTAAACTGACACTAAAAGCCTCTGAAACATAAAATACATGTAATAACTTAATATGACAATTTCTAAAGGCTCTTTTTACATTTAATTGTGTGTTTTGATATCTGTTTTTACCTGCTTTTACTAACTGTTTTATTTTGTATTCTTTATTCTCCGTCTTATGTTGGGAGGTGCTTTGGTCAGCTCCCATGCTGTTTTTAAATGTGCTGTGTAAATAAACTGGTATGGTATGGTAACACAGTTTAGTCAATCTATTGTCGTTTGCAATGTAATAACCACAAATGTTCCTTGATCATCTTCTCCTAAAGAAATGTTCTGATTTCCGAAGAGGTGTTCCTCTTTGCATAATTGTGACATCACAATTATTTGTGGTTCTTGCAAGAAAATTGCTTATCTAAGTTGTAATTACTAAATATATTAATTTATTCATGAACTATAATCATAGAGTTGTTACTTCAAGATAATGCATTGAAAAATATTCTGAGCATGGGAAGTTTGTTTGGCTTCTGCAGCCAGAAACTTTAACTTAGATATAATACTACTACTACTACTACTTGTCAGTTTTGGGGATGTTTAGGACCCAAATATGCAGAAACCCAGGATGACACGAGGCTGGAGATGATGTAAAGTAAATATGCTTTATTTTGCAGGACGAACAAAAATAAATCCAAAGGCAGCGAGCCAAAAGTCCAAAAATCCAAAAACCCTGGTAACAAAACCAAAAGCTCACTAAGAGCACCAAAACCTGGAGCCATAAGCTCACCAAGAGCACGAAACAACGCTGACAAACATACAAACACAATGGACCGACATGACACTGAGACAGGACAGGGCTTAAATACACAGGGAGGATGAGAGGGAGATGAGCTGCAGGTGTGTGGGGTGTGGGAGGAAGACCAGGTGAAGGCAATGACTAAATCAGGGAGGAGGAAGAAAACACTGGTGGGAAAAACACACTAAATACTGAAAGGCTGTAACAAAGGAAAATGACCTAAGAGAAAAACAAAAGACCAGAAAGCATGAACCATGACTAATATACTAGGGGGAAGCTGACACTAAAGGAAAACACCATAGAAAGAAACAGCAGGGGCGTAGCTAAGAGGGGGCCAAGAGAGCACAGGACCTGGGAGAGGGATGTCTGAGGGGGGAAACCTAGAGGGCAAATGGGGAACACCAGGAGACACATGGGGAAGATGCAGACATGACACATGAGGGCGCTAGAAGACACAAAAGGAGCACCTAGAGAGGATGGAGAAACACCAGGAGGCACATGAAGGAAGGGGCAGACGCAGACCAAGACACTACTACTACTGCTACTACTACTATTACTAATAAAAATAATAGTAATATCAAAATAAATAATAATAATAATAATAATAATAATAATTATAGTAATAATAAAAATAATGCACATGTTGATTAAAGAATAAAAAATAATCTGTATTTTTGTCACTTGTCTGTTTCAAAATCTGCAATTAAAATCAAACAACATCAAACTTTGATGTAAAAGTTTCTTGTTCATAGTTAGAATTAAACTTCATATATTCAAACTTCCTTCATAACATTTATGGACAGGATTTCTAGGTGCAGCCAAGGTGTTGAGGGGATCCATTTTGGTGGCCTGGGGATCAGGTCTGCTTTTTGCAGATGATGTGGCGCTGTTGGCTTCACCAGAACACGATCTCCAGCTTTCACTGGAGCGTTTCGCAGCCGAGTATGAATCAGCTGAGAAGACAGTCAGCTCCTAAATCTGAGCCCGTGGTCTTGAATTGGCATGTGATAGTGTAGGCATCCTGTCACAGTGTCCCGATTGATCATGCGCCCTGGCTACTTGGCCAAGGGGATGTCCCTTTGGCTGACTGGTAAGCACGCGTTACTCTCACCCGTGAGTCTGGGGATCGAATCCCGCCCGGGCCCTCGTTACTCCACCTTGCCACAGGCAGAATGCCTTCACCAGGTCAGAGATGAGGTTCTGCCCCAAGTGGAGGAGTTTAAGTATCTCGGGGTCTTGTTCATGAGTGAGGGAAAGATGGAGGACGAGATCGACAGGCGGATTGATGCGTCTGCAGTGATGCAAGTGTAGTACCGATCTGTCATGGTGAAGAGAGAGTGATCCAGAAGGAAAATCTGGATTTACCAGTCAATCTACGTTCATACCCCCACGCTCACGAGCTTTGGGTAGTGACTGAAAGAACAAGATCACAGATACAAGCGGCCGAAATTAGTTTTCTCCGCGTGGTGGCTGGGCTCTCCCTTAGAGATAAGGTGAGAAGATAGATCATCCGGGAGGAGGTGGGAGTAAATCCACTGCTCCTCCACATCAAGAGGAGCCAGTTGAAGTGGCTCAGGCATCTGATTAGGATGCCTTCTTGACACCTCCCTGGTGAGGTCCAACCAGGAGGAGACCTAAAGGTAGACCCAGGACACGCTGGAGGGACTATGTCTTCCCTGGCCAGGTAACACCTTGGGATTCCCTCAGAAGAGTTGGCCCAAGTGGCTGGGAAGACGGATGTGTGGGCCTCTCGACTTAGGCTGCTGCCCCCACGACCCGGCCGGATAAGCGGAAGAAAATAGATAGATGCATGGACGTTGTTCTGACTTTGCAAGTGGGGGAGGGGACACAACTGGCATGAAGACTGGGTGGGGGTGGGGTCTTTACTGTAAGTATGTGTGAAACTACAGACTAGAGGCTCTGACAAGTACACAGTTGGCAGGAATGGCCAATCACACGTTAGCAATTATCGGCAGAGCCAATAGGTGAGCTTATGGACGGTTCTAATGGGAAAGTGGTTGTTTTCTTCTTGGTCCAATAGCTCAACCAGTGTTGATTTAATATGGCAGCATATTGTTTTTGGACAGTAAAATGTGCAGGGGACAAAAAGTGTGTGTGTGTGTGTGTGTGTGTGTGGGGGGGGGGGGGGGGGGGTCCTCCCGTCCTGTCCCCCTCAAAAAAACTCCATCCGTGGATGGATAGATGTTAAAAGTTAAAACTTTACACTGTATTTTTCCTGTTATTTCAAAATGTTTTCATATTTCAGATATGAATGAGTATATAAGAAAACAATGAGCGCAATTCATGCGTTAACCGTACAAGTTATTTGGTATATCGTGAAAAGGAATGACAGAGAAACTTTTCTGGTTATTAAAATATTACATCACACGTTTCTGCTTTGTTTTTGCCAGAGTGACAAGAGAACGCTTCTATGTCCTAAGGCATGACGTTTCTGAATACGTTTTTTTAAGTAGAAAACAATCCTTCCCTAAATGGATATAATGTTAACATTTCCCGACCGCACCTGAAGGCACCATCACACCCTAATTTTTCCAAACATCCGGGGCATTTTCAGCCCAGCAGTGTGTGGACAGTGGAGAACGGTGGAGATCCGTGGAAAGAAAGGCGGACTGATGACAGCTGTCAGTGTGGACAAAAACTACTAATCTGTGGGGTGAAATCGAATGACTTGCTCTTGAAGGGACAACACCTTGACAGGATCGCGATTGTGTTATTATTTTAAAACTGTCGTAAAGGTAACGTGCTCATTTTGGTCTTGGAAATATGACGGGAGAGTCAGTCAGTTTGTCCTGGCTGTCTCTCAGGAGCGTCTAGGTTAGCCCCGCTAGCTAACTTAGCTAACTATCTAGCTAGGATTCATGAAGCTTCTTAAGGTTGTTTTCGGAGCTGCCATCAAGAGGACGGACAGTTCTCGGCTTGTTAAGCGTTTGAATTATTAATGGCTCGCTATGAGTTTATTGGTTTAAACTTTTAATGACATTTCTGAGAGCAAGTAATGCTAGTTAGCATTCCCAAAGTTAGCTTACTGAAGAGGTGGCTACTCACATTAACGCAAGTGAACTGGCCAGTAACAACAAATGGCGTTTACTGTGGTAACTTACGGTGGTTTATATTGGTCGTCAATATCAAATTTATTTTCTGTGCATTATTAGCTGGTGGGTACATTTGATTAGGCTTGAGTGTATGTGTGTGCTAACGTTTCAGCTGACTGTTGTGACTTAAGGTGTGTTATCTTTGTCATCTTCAAACTTGATCTAATTTCTTCATTTCCTGATCAGATAACTGTCATTAACATTAGTAGTTTTGTACCTGTGAATTTAAATATTCAATTTGAATGATCTGGACTCCTTGATTATTTGACTATTAAATACAGTCTGCCTTGAAGGCACTAACTAGCTGCAGTCACAATATTAATCTCACACATTTATATTTTAATGTAAGTGAGTCTAATCACATAATAATCGTGGATAGGTTTGTTTTAAATTAACTTATGTTTTCCTAATGTGTTTACAGGCTGATTTATGAGGCTGCACAGATCCTAAATGTCACATTAAAGCTGGTTCTTGTCAGCCACAACTGTTTTATCAGGAGTCCAAATGGGGTTCATACATGATGGACTGTCTGTTTTTGCAGGAATGGATGGGAGGCCCAGGGGAATGTGTGGGCTGTTGCATGCACAGTTAAAAGCGGGAGAAAGTAAACACAACCATATCAATATAGTCACTCGTGAACGACCATCTTCTGTACACAGTTTACTCAGTGTTACTGTAGTGTTTGGGTTTGTTTCCAGACCTGTTTAAACTGTTTTCTTTAGCATCTGCTCTTCACCGTTTTTTACAAACACAACTGTCGATGTTCCAGGTTCACACTAAATTGGTGACATTCCAGTGGCGGCACTGACATGGGGACACAAGGCACTGGCAGGAAGCGTGCTCCTTTAAAAGATCGCTTCTCAGCAGAAGATGAGGCTTTGAGTAGTATCGCTCGGGAGGTAAGTTCATGTTTCGTCACACAAGTCCATTTTGATGCAGAACACCGATCAATCTGCATCTTGTTCTCTAAGAGCCTCTCTGCTCCTGAGTTGAAGCAAATAATGTTTTACGCCGCTCTGATGTTCTTGTTTTACCTCGGGTATAGGTTGAACATTGATTTGTCATTTCTGTGTGTTGATAACGTGAGCAGCAGGACCATCGCCGTTTTAAGTAAAGGAAACACGAGCAGGCTGATCTGATGCTAACAGTTTGAAAGCCTTTATGCAAGATAATCAGATCTTTGAATATTTATTGTATGAGTTCCATTGCTTGTATTGGAAAAAAGCAAATTCCCTTATAATGCATTAGGGCTCATTTATTGAATATAGAATGCATAAATATAAAGAAAACTTTGACACCAGTGTTCTTCAAACAGTGACCTAATTCTAAAACAAACAAATGACTACGTTTGGATGATAAATATCACATAAGCGGCTGAGTTTGTAACCCTTATTTTATCTCGATGAGTCGGATTTGAGGCTTGTCTACAAAATTCCCATCAGACTGTTTCTGAGGGTTGTCTACAGGCTTGATGGAAAACAAGAGCTTCAGGGTAAATAATCATTTCATTTGTTTTTGTCAAAGCTGGAGCAGCAAAATATATCTTCATGTGGATATTCAGGTTTTTGCTGTTTGATGTTTGTTTTGGGGCAAATGAGTCGAAGAAGTCCGTCTGAGGCTTCAGAGCGTTTGAAAGTGTTTTTGTTTGAGAGAGAAAATCCAGGTAGAAGAGAGATGCAACCAAACCTGTAACAACATGCCCTGGGATTATTCCATTTTTCTTCCACAGCAAGCCATCCGTTCCTTAGCTTTTTTTGTTGTAGCCATTAAACATAAAATTCAAATTTCTGAGGTTTTCCATGACTGGCAGGTATTTAGAAATCTGGTACGAACCGTGCACGTCTCATCAAATCAGTTGAGATCATTGCAGCTAAATGTTGGTTAAATCAGTTAGTGAATAGATTTATGGTCCTTTTGTAAAGCTGCTCGACAGCAAATGCAAGGCCCCCTTAGCTCTCTTAACAGTCGTGCTGGCCGATCATAGTAACATGAGTCATCTGACCCTCCCTGTCGGGTCCTAAATCTGAATCTCTTTGTGGAGCAAATGAAAGATTAGATCCCGTGTGCGATGGGTTCAGTGGGTCAGTGTAACTTGTGCATCACTTCCTTCCCAAACCAATCCTCATAATGCAGCTTCTGCTTCATGGCTAAGAGAAGTTAAAGCCAGCCTGTCTGTGCCTGGCATGCTCGGTGAATAACCGATACCAACTGATTACATGGATGGGATCATTGTATCAAGTATAGTGGTGAAAAGATTGTGTAGCACTACAGATTTATTAGTCGTACATCAGTCAGGGTATCCGCGGGTCCTTAAAAAGTCTTAAAAAGTCTTAAATTTGCTTTTCCAAATTTAAGGCCTTGAAAATCCTTAAAAGTGACAAATAATCCTTAAATCCAGTTTCCAAAGGTCTTAAATGACCAAAGACCAAATAAACAAGATTATTTTATTTCTATAAAATTTTCGTGAGTTTCCACTGTTCTGCATTTTTTGTGTACGATGTTGGCGTAAGCGGAACCGTACACGTTCAGTTGGTTGTGAAAGGGGGCTATTTTTAGATGAACACATTAGCTGGTTAAGCTAGTGGGAGCTTGCACCATGGGGAAGTGAAAGTTTAATGGTAACTGGATGGCTAATCCCAAGTTTGCGACGTGGTTAGCGCTGTTTCCAGGCAATAGCTGGAAATTTATGGCTTAAATTTAATTTTAAAAATAGTTAAAAATAGCTTAAATTTGGTCAAAGTGGCCTTAAAATGGTCTTAAAAAGTCTTAAATTTGGCTCCTTTAAACCTGCAGATACCCTGATCAGTGTATTTATTACAGATTTTATCCAGTGTTTTTTCTAATGTTGCATTTAGGTTTATGAAGGTTGTGAAATCTTTACATTATTAATTCATACATTTTTTTGTTTTTCTGGAGCTCGAATGTCTTAAAGTTGTATCTTTTCTCACCTGATTCTGAGCTCCAAATGCTCCAAATGCCCCAATTATTTTCTCTGGAGCCACTTTGAATAAAGAGTTGGTATTTGCATGCTTTTGATGGGTCACTGAGCAGTTATTACACGGGGTTGGAGGTGTGTTGTAGTGGTGACGTTGTGCTGCTCAGGTTACCCTCCCAGGCCCGTGATGCAGCTCAAAGTCAGGCGTGGATGGGCTTGTCTATAGATAGGTCAGAGACGTCGGGTTCAGCTGTGCTGCTGTGTAGAGCAGGTCATACTGTCAGACGACTCAACAGGTGCAGAGCACACAGCCAGCAGTCCTGCCTGCTTGCTCATTTGCACTCTTATGAAGCATTAACCCCGGCTTCACAGTACCCCAAACAAAGATTTGTTGTGATTGTCTAACAGGTATCAAACAGACCCCAAAAATACAAAAATACTAATAGATATTGGCTTTGAAGTAACTTGGGAGAGTAAGTAAGTACTAAGTAGGTTGAAAAATGGCTGATCTATTAGTGTCTGAGCTCAGCTGGTTTTGCTAACCCATGCGTGTGGAGTAAAAAACAACCAACTGTGAGCAAATCGGTGTTTACATATCTCCATGTAGGAACCAGTTTGTGTTCAATGTGCAATGCCCCCTTTTGGCCTATAGGTGTCACTTTGGAAACTATGAAAGGGAGACCTTTCATTAAAGAGCAAGTCACCCCCAAATCAACTATTTTTTTCTGATAAACTATATAAATGAGTGTCTAATCGTGCTGCAGACACATGTAGTCAATAGTTTTGCACTTTAGTACATTTTAGTTCAAATTTAAATTTTCTGTCTGAAACTGTCAGTGTTGTGCCGTTGTCAGGTAAAAACTCTTCACTGTATTTTAATTTAAATCTGCCATCGCTATTGGCTAAGAGGTACCCTATGATGTAAACTGGTACATTATGATGTCACAATGTCGTGAGTGTGTGTATTTGTTAGTGGCTCCACCCTCTCGGTCTGCTAGGCAACATCATTTGTTGCATTTTTCAAACATGAAGTGGGAGTGAAGTACGCTTCTTGTAGGGGGTGACTTGCTCTTTAAAGAGCAAGTCACCCCCAAATAAACTTTTTTTTGCTGATAAACTAAATAAACGAGTGTCTAATCGTGCTGCAGACACTTGTAGTCAATAATTTGGCACTTCAGTGCATCTTAGTAAAAATTTAAATATTCTGCCTAAAACAGGCAGTGTTGTGCCGTTGTCAGGTAAAAACTCTGCACTGTATTTTAATTTAAATCTGCCATCGCTATTGGCTAAGAAGTATGCTATGATGTAAACTGGTACATTATGATGTCACAATGCTGTCGTGAGCCTGAGTGTGTGTGTATTTGTTAGCGGCTCCGCCCCCTCGGTCTGCTAGGCAACAGCATGTGTTGCATTTATCAAACATGAAGTGGGAGTGAAGTACGCTTCTTGTAGGGGGTGACTTGCTCTTTAAGGTGACAGGTGTAGTCTGTTTTGTGTTGCCATGCATTCATGTTTGGAACTTTGGAACTTGTGAACATTGGATTTTCACGATACTTCCTGGTAATCAAGTTACCTGGATGGAATCGGTCTTATTGTTATCGTCATGTCAACAATCAAAACAGCTGTAGCACAGGTGGCGCGCATGCCGACCCGCTTACCAAACACCTCAATGGCTGTAAGTGTAGACGTAGCTGCCATGCTTGGTGATATGCTCGCGGTGCAAGAGACCAAGACGTCATCTCTGGTAGGTTTTCTTTGTCAGAAAGCTCAGCGTAGTGTGATGTGCTCAATTTAATTAATTAAAATAAGTTTGTTGGGTCATTAATACCTTTACATTTAACTACAATCATCACCCGCTTTCTGTAATATTATCACTGCAAAACAAGAGGTGTTGTGTTTTGTTGAGTCCAGGTTGGTATTGAAACAGGAACACCTAAACTCGGAGGTCTTTTGTTTTGGCATTGCAGATAAGAAACTGCTGGAATGCTGATAGTGGGATACTGTACAGACTAGCACTGGTATTTATGGTCTTAGTTTCTGATAAAAGGCTGGACTCTGTGAACTTGAGTGCCATTCTTTGTAGATGTAATGTTTAGTCTTTGATTATGTGCAGCACATAGTGACTAATGAAGCCGTGATAGAAGAACGGAGCGCAGGGTGATCTGCGTGGCCATCACCCCCCACCTCCAGGCTGTCCGGGGGATGCTTTAATTATTGCCTTCTGCCGAGGAACTTTGTAAAATTAGCTCCTGCTTAGATTCTAACTCAGTTGGGGAGCATTTAAAACTATTTCCACATATCCCTAAAGGAGTTTTTATTGGATTTAGCTTGGCTTTTGCATTCGTGTTTATGATTAAAGTTCAGCTCTTGAGATTTCGTGGAGTTTTCTGTGTTTACAGTCTGACTAGAAGCACTATTCCTTTGTATGCAGTTTGATTCTTCCCCATGAGGGTTTTGAATTACCCCTCCTGAAGTTGATAGTTCACACATGTTTGGACAGAGGTAGCGCTTGGAGATAAAACCAGTCGTGGGAGATCCTATTGAGGTCTTTGTACCAATAACAGAATAGACAGTGCCTTTCAGACACCGTCCGTGACTCTTTTTCTAATTTTAAGGATATTTCATACGTATTGAAAATTGTCAGAGGAAATTGTTGTTTTTTAAATTAAAGATGTTGAATATTCTATGTATTTGTCTGTTATGCACCTACCACTGGGCTCAGGATGGGCAATACTTTGCTGTTGGAAGAAGGCAATCTGAGCAACAGGTCAAAAGTAACCTTCCTAACATCAAAATTGGAAGCTAAGATAACACCATCAATAGGTTTTTCCTATAAAGTGCTCGAGTAAAGAAATAGCAACCTGCCTTTTCTGATTTTAATCGCAGAAAATTAAAAGTCTCTCAAGTTTTTATATCTTTAAGACATACTGATCTGATTGCCTGATTGGACTAATCCGGCTTCATAGATAAATCTGAGTATCATCTGCATAACCATAGACCAACACCATGTAAGAATAAATAAAAGAAAATGTGTTCCAAGTACCTAACCCTGTGGAACTCCATTAAATAATAATCCATTAAATAAAATTGACAAAAGAGATGACGTTTTGAGTACCCAAACATAATCAGCTATAAATCTGCTGTTCAGTTATTTGCTTGAGTGACCACCCTTCTTTTGCTTATTTACTGTTTGCACCCACTGGCTGTGACATCCAAATTCCCGTCACGCCCGACGAGTGTGTTTATGCTGCTTCTCTTACAGGCGGAGGCGAGGCTGGCGGCAAAACGAGCTGCTCGGGCGGAGGCCAGAGATATTCGGATGAGGGAACTAGAACGACAACAGAAAGAGGTATTTCATGCAAATCGATGTGCAGAGATGCGCTTGGGGACTGATCCATCTCAGTAAACAATTCTGTTCCTCGGTCCCCCACCAGCGTCCCTAAAGTGCTTTTTGCCTTTTTGGTTCTCGCATCGATGTGTCTAAAAATGAAAGTGCTGCACGTCCACAGATAAAACCAGAAGTTCTATTCCTGACCAGAGTGTCTTTCGGCAGTTTTGACAGAAGCATGATTGTATGTTTTTCCTGGCGTTTCTCCTCCCCGTTCAGCTTTCTTACCACTCATCCAGCAGTAGCAACAGAAAATGGGGTCAGATCCACCAGTGGATGGTAGGCAAGCAAAGGAGTTCTGTTGCTTTCTTTTCCACTAACACAGTGGTGTGGCGCTGAGCCTGTCAGCCTGACCATTTAGCTGCTCACTGGCTAGTTTGTACATCATGGTGAAAATATGCCTCAGTGGTATATTTGCTTTGGAGACACCGTGACTTGTGAGCGTGTGTATTTGGAGAGTTGGTTTTGGCCTTTGGCTTTTCTACAGCGCGGTTCAGTCTGCAAGCTAGTAGCTGGTTTGAACTTATAACTGTAGTCAAACTTTTTCCTGCTTTGAATTAATCTGTGTGTTTTTTAGTGTGTTGATCCATGAAGAAAAGATTTATGGGTGATGCTAAAATGTTCTTTTGTTGTTACTACAGGCCATTAATCGTTCCTCTGTGCTCCGCAAACTTGACTTTTCCTAATTTCTAACATCTGTTGGGTGAAAAATAAGCATGAAGACTGCGTTTGTCAAATCCAAGGGGCTTCACTTTTGTGTTTTACCATCCTTTCTGGCTTTCTTTCCTGATTCCAGGCCGAAACGGAAAAAGCCAGAGCCTCTAGTAGTAGTAGATCCAGCAGCCGTCGTCACCGGGTCTGTATCTCTCTCACACGTTTCCTCTTTGTCTTCATTTTTTTCCTCTTCCTTCCTCTTTCTTTTCACTTATATCTCATCAGCCACATTTGTCTTTGTGTTCTGCTCTGACTTTTTCTTTTCACATAAACAGGGGCTGGATGATGATGTCATGTCAGTCCGCAGCTACAGGGTGTGTACGAAGGGACGCTCTCAAGTGTGAAAGTTGTTTTTAGAAGAGCACTCATGAAATTAATAGTTAAACCTTGTTGTGCCATCTTAATTATTATTTTCTTCTGCCTGAAGTCAACATCATCAGCCGTACGGGACGTCGGGTCCATCAAGGATCGGTCCAGTTCTCGTAAAAAGGACACTTTGGTGCGTTGTGTGAGTGTTCGTGTGGTGGAGCAAAATATGTTTAGGATTTCTGCCTGGTGTCCTAAATCTTCATCAGATTACACGTTCGAAGTCTAAAAGTAGACGAAGAACACTCAAACAAGGCAAAAATAAGCCTTGTTATTTATAAAAGAAAAAGTTCCAGTGACGTTTTGCGTGTCTGAACTGATCAGAGTTTGCGGTGACCAGCTTGGAGTTTTTCTGCTTCCAAAATCTGTGTGAGAATATCGTGATGCTTTATTAATCTGAGGCTGGATTCATTCCAACAAATCAAACATTTGAGAACCACAACCAAAACTAACCCACTCACTGGCCAGTTTATTAGGTACGCCTTACCAGTGCCAGGTTGAACCCTCTTGCCTTCAGAACATCCCTGAGAGGTTCTGGTCCATCGTGACATGACGACATCAGCTCCATCTCTGATGAGAACCTCCGGTTCCACCCCATTACAAAGGTTCTGGACTGTGGATGCTGTTGGAGTCTAGTGAACTCGTAACAGTTGGAGATAATCTGAGCTTTGTGACATGGAGCATGGTCCTGCTGGAAGTAGGTCATCAGAAGATTGGTCCATGTTGCCGTAAAGCAGGGGTGTCAAACTCAAACTCACACGGGGCCCAAATGAAACTCTGGGACGGAGTCGAGGGCCAAACTTCATATTTTCTGAAAAAGTGACGGCAAATTTGCCCATTTTCTTTATCAACATGTATGCAATTTTGAACCTTTAAATTTGGAAACAAACTTATTTCTGCATTAACACTGAATGTGGAATAACCTAATGACACACGAGCAAGTCCGTTTTAAATAAAACACATCAGTGGTATTCATTACTTGTGGTATAATCAGCATTTTTAAAATCTATTCAGGATTTATGTTTTCTTGTTTATTCATTTTTCTTATTTTTATTCTCCTTTTTTTCTCCTGTAATACGTGTCATCGCTGCTGTGACGTCTAGCTTTCCCCACTGAGGAACAATATAGGGATTTTCTATTCCATTCATCTATCTGCAGCCTTTCCACTTCCTGTTTACTGTAGGTTAAATCTTTTCTCACGGGCCAACAACAAAATAAAATATAATTTTATCTTAAATGAAAATGCAACATCTCACCTGTTAACTTTCATGTTTTGGAGCAGAAAAAGAGTAGCCTAGTGAACTAGACCAAATCCTTGCTTTGCAAAGTTTGGTCTAGGCACGCTCCATTGAAAACCCCGCAGCTCCTACCAGGACTCTGGCTAGCCAATCACAGCTCTCTAGAGGGGTTTCAAACACATAAAGAGCTGTGATTGATCCATAATGGTGGGTCAATCATAGTGCTCTGTCTGCTTAGTGAACAAATCACAGAGCTTTATCTGCTTTGTGGGCCAATCAGGGCACTCTATATGCCTGGTGGGTGGGATGATGCAACAGAGTGAAACAAGAGTATGTCACATTCATTGTCCAGTGGAATGCGGAGATCATTTGAAAGACAACGGTAGAACCCGCCCCACAACCGAGAGCCGTCAATGGAGCGTGGCCAGACTAAATAATACATTTATTTAGTCTGGCTTGCCAGGCTAGAAAAAGAGCATAAAACCAACATATTTAAAGCTCAGTTTGCTCCACTGGTTTACTGTGATGCTCACCTGTTCCAGCCAGATACCTGCATCATGGGGTTGATCTGAGCTGAGGAGGAGACTCCTGTTGTTTTGTTCATCTTCATCATAATAATGAAAACATTAGATGACAACAGGTGCTCACATAGGTTTGTGCTGATGAACATGTCTGAGCAGCTTGACCACGTTGTTGTGTGTCGGGGAGGAAAAATAACAACTACAGCAGCCACAGAGCTGTGCTGGTTTGAGCGTGTCGCTGCTCGCTGGAGTTACATCAGCTCTGTCTGGACGTTAGTTGGAAAACTTTCTCTTTCAGTCGTGAACACGTTACTGAGCGGCTAGAATCTCCGTTTCTGGGCTTCAACGTCAGAAAACAGCTGAGTGAACTCGGCGCTGAGTGAGAGGAGTGTAGTTTGTCCGAGACAGCGGAGCTGCAGACACCGGCAGCAGACGCTGGAAAAAACACAAAGGAGGGGGCGCGTCGGCTCCGCACTAACGCCGCAAAGCATCATGGGAGTTGAAATCTTTGCGGTAAAATCGGCCAGCGGGCCAGTTTTAATATATTTTTGATATTTATCTCGCGGGCCACGGCCCGCGGGCCTTGTGTCTGACACACGTGCCGTAAAGGGATGGACATGGTCAGCAACAAGACTCGGGTAGGCTGTGGTGTTTTAAACCAGGCTCAGGTTGAGCTGAGGGGTCCAAAGTGGCAAAACATCTTCACCACCACTATTACACCAGCAGCCTGAAGGGTGGATCCAGATGGTTGTGGGTGAAATTCCCAGCAGATTATGAACTACTTAGATCAACAATCATGCCACAGTCAAAGGCTCTTTATTCTGATGCCCAGGTTGAACTTCGCCTCATCTAGACGTCTAAATGCTGCCATGTAACTGGATAATTAGCTGTTTGTGCTGAAGGTGTACCTAATGGGGTGGCCATTTAAATGCCAGAGTTCAGCCGATGACGGCGTGTTAAACGGAACTAATTCTGCTCTCCTCCTGGTTTGAGATTTCCTCCTTCAGGTCATCATATCTGCTTATTTAGTTGAGCAGCTTTTTGCTCCCAGAACATGAGAACTGACCTCCTTCGTGTTGTTTCATCTGACGCATGGAGCACTACCACTAGCCTGTAATTGTGTGGTGTTTAAGGATTGGGTGTGTGCTAATGTCAAGGTGCATGTATGTTTATCGGAGTTAACAGTTCACATCTTTACTGGTCTTCTGATTGGTTCTCCTGGTCTCTCCTCAGTCCGATGGCCTCTCTAGCTCCATCCTCAAGAGCGCCCGCTCTACTGTATGTAGTTCTATGCTGACCTTTCATTTTCTACTCATCTATTTCCCTTTCTGCATATCACCCTGTTCTCTTTCTTTTTCTTACATTTTGTGGGTCTGAACAGAGTTCTGTGTACAGCGACCTGCAAAGCCATAGAAAGACGTCATCAAAGAAGGGCCTCCTGGTCAGTCGACTCTAAATATTCACGTCTCAGCGTTGGTTTGAAGCATGGCAGCGGTGCAGACTCGTAGAGTTTTCTGTTGATGACCTTTAGCCTTGATAAGCCTGAGCGATCATTGCTTTATGGCGCATTGATCAAGCAATGTTGCAGTAATTCAGCGCTTCAAGATAAAGACTGACATGCTGCTTGAGGTCGTGTTATGTCCCTCTTCTAGACTGGACTGTACCATGATCAGAGGAACTACAGCAGCCTAATGAAGACCACCAAACCATCTCCCCTGCCTTCCACCTCCACCTCCATCTATCAGCCACGGGTTGGTCCTCTTGTCAGGGTCTGAAGTGGTGAAACTGGGTCAATTCTCTAGATTCACAACTATCATGAATATTTATGAGCCGGGCATAGTTTCTACTTAATTGTAAAAAGGGACAAACAACAGCGTGTTAGGGTTTTTGTGGATTTAAAGATAAACGGGGTGGGGGAGGGGTTAAAAGCTGGGAAATATTAAGAGATTAAATTCATGTATTTATGTGGAAAAGAACTCCGATGTGGAGATCAACCGATATGGTTTTTCCATATCCGATATGTAGAGGTCACGGCCAGCTGATGGCCAACGTGTGCAGCTGATTTTCACAGCTGAAATCTGGACGTTTTCTTTGTTATTTAAATGCTAAGCAGCAGCTGATGTGCAACATTTCTGAAACTGAATCTGTTTTTGAACACCGAATTCAACCAAAACAGGTGAATATATAAAAAACAATGAAGTTTGGCCTGATGCATTGGCTGACCGACGTCTCGTCTAGCCGTACTCTGATGTAGGAAAGGTCCAAAATATCCGAGGAAAAATGTTGACAAAATGCAAAAATGCATAAAGCTACATTTTGAACATTTATATTTTCAAGAACAAAGTAAAAGTTGAAAACTCCCACATTTAGCAGAAATGACCACTTTTGTTAAATTATACATTTGCAACATAAATAGTCTCAATTTTCTCAGATTTACCAGAAACAATCCTATGATTTTTGTAAAGTCACACATTTTTGTTTAAAACAAAAGGAAATTTACTGAGATTAAAGTTTTGATTTTCAGGAGATAAATTTGTATATTCTCTAAAGTGTAGACTGGAAATTTGTGATTAGAAGACGAAAAAAGTTTCCAAAAAAAGGGTTTCCAATTTTTAACCCAGATGTTTGTTGGTTTTCAAAAACTCCTTTTGTTTTTTGTTTTTTTTCTGGTAAATTTAAACTTGTGGTTCACTGAAAAACGTATAATCCATGTTTTTTTTAATCGTTCACTCTGAGTTTCACATGCAGGCTGAACGTGAAAATAGTGTTCTACCCCTATTTTCTGCATTAGCCACCAATAGAAAATAGGCGAGGAAAAAGCCTCTTAGATCCATGTTCAGCATTCATGAACTCACCCATCTTAGCTCGCAACAGGGAAGGCTGTTGTTTAGCTTCTAAGAGAGACCAGAGCTCGTCGCTTCTAGTAGAAGCTAACCGTTAGCATTAACACCTTCAGAGGATGGTAGAACGTGTTTGTGCTTGTGTTAGTTGCAGTGGCAGTTTTACCATTAGGCATAGGTCAGCGGCCGCCTGGTGCCCCCTTGTGTTGGGGGGCCCCCTAGCCCTGACCGCTGGCACCCCTCTGTTAATGCCACCACAATAATCTTATTACCAACCTGTGGCCGCAAACGGGATTGGACATGCGCACTTCTCATTGCCACAATTCCTGAGCCGTTCAAGATATCATTAAAATTCCAAAAGTGCTGAAAAGATTAAAAATGGGGCTTTTCGTGCATATACAAGACATTACGGTAGCCACCGGGATTCCCTGTCTTGAGCGCAACGAATCACAACACAGATTCAGAGACGTGCTGAGTTTGTCATCCAAAATGCTCCGTTTTATAACTTTTGAATGGCTGGTCAGATCCAGGAAATTCCAACGGTTCCTAGAAGTACATAAAAGCAGCTTTCCAATGATCTTGAGCACGAATCAATCAGAGTTATGGAAAATATCGCTACGAGGGGAAATCCTGCTGTACAGCTTGATTGAAACGGAGCGCAGCGCCGCGGTGAAAGCGGATAACGGAACGGGGAAGCTAAAAACCAGCATGAAATTATGGAAATGCCTCAAAGAAAATCAACACGATCTATTAGGTGTCCCAGAAGGCTTATATCTGAAGACCGTGACCACGAAGAAGGACAGATCTCCAGTGAACCAGGGTATGAACGTTTGTTCAGTCTTTATATTTTATTTTTTTTATTTGAACAACCCTCAACTATTTGCTAATTGTAAGATTCAGCTTCATTCCAGCATTATTTATCTTTTTACAATAAATAATTATACTTGCTAAAACAAATGTTTTTGGTATAGCAGCACGGTGTGCAAGAGAAGCACCCATGGCAGTGTGAGGTGTGCAAGACTCTGCCTGCAGCTGGAGAGAAACTGCTTCAAGGTCTACCACATCAAATAAAAACGTCTGAAAGTTTACAAAAATAAATGGTCTTAAAAACTGCTAAAAATGATACAAAGGTTCACACTTTTTTAGGAATAGATGCATTTCAGTTCAAAGTTTAAACTGTTTGCCCAGTAATTTTGAAGTTCCTGTTCAGTAATAAATGTAAAAAATTCAAATCCGTTTTTTGCTTTTTTTACTTTTAAGCTGATTTTTTAAAGGCTTTAATAGCAATAACTTCTAAATACAAACCATACACTGAAAGCTGAGGTTGTTCTGAAAAAAGGAGAAGAGTTACACACACTTTGTACTTTTATTACAATTTTAAAGCCATAAGAAAAAATACCAGGCGGCCCTGTTATAATTATGGTCATAAGAGGGTTATTAAGACGGCGATGCACAAACAGGAAGTGATTGGTAGTCATTCCACTCCAATCCAGTTGGTGGCAGTAATGCACCAAATTGTTGTTTGCCAAGTGCCATAAGACCACAAATAATAATAAGAAGAGAGGCGGGAGCGTTCGTAAAAACTCAAAGCGATAGTCAAAACATGAAGCATGAAACGGAGTTATCCTAGTGGCTCCAATAAGAAAGAAGCAGCTTGCTTCATAAAAGCTTTTATTTTCACTTCTGAAAGTGACGTCGTTTTTCGCTTTAAACATCAAAAGGAAGCAGAAAGGAAAGACAATGGAAAATATTTCAAGGGAGGAAAACACGGACCAAAATGGAAAATAGAAGAAAAATAACTAAGGCTAAAGCACAGGAGCACTGACAGGAAAAAGAAAGCAGAGCAAATACTGAAAGCGCTCAAAAGGAGGGAAATACAGGAAAAAAGAGGAGGACTAATAAAAAGGGAAAATAATTTGTGTCAGAAGAGGGGAGAGTTTCGCAAATCCAGTTAAAGATAAGATTGTCGACAATTTAGTGTAAGGGGCTCCATGTCTGTGTTCGCCTCGGGCCCCCAAATTGCTAAATCCGCCCCTGGTCATTTGTGGAGATAAAGCATTGTTGCCTTTTTGTTTTGCCCACGAATAAAGAGTGAAAGAAGGCAGTGGAGGAGTCACATTAATATTAGCCAATCAGAGGAGAGATGTTTGCATATCATGAATTTTAACGAGTAAAACTCCAACTTTTCTCAATGTAACACTTTGTCCAACATCATAAAGAATCTGTGTGTTTTCACATGAATATATGATAATCTCAGGATTTACTTTTCCTCTTTCCCCTCCCTTTGGCTCCATCTCTTTATTTTTACTCTATAATAATGCCGTACGTGTCGTAAAATCATTTGTGTTTGATGTTTCGTCTCCTGCAGGAACCGCTGATGTTAGCCGGGCCCTCGCAGTTTTTAAACAGCCACGTTTTCTTCTGACACTTGACATTAAATTCTGTAAACGCTACCAGATCAGCAGAACACTAGTCCTGTTTTCACTTTACCTCTTAAATTCCTCAACACTGTGACTCTGGCTAAAACATCCCACTGTTCAGTAACGTGACCCTCCTCCTGCTCCTTTCCTGTCCCGCAGGCCACCACCTCCCCCTCTCCCTCCTCCACCTCCACTGGCATGGGGCTGCCTCGCAGCTACAGCATGGTCAGTTTCAGTAGCTGGCGTTGGTCTGCCTGTTTCTGGTCACCTTCAAACCATCTCCTTCTCTCTGTTATTCAGCCACTCAGAGACTTCTGTCCTGTTTTATTTTTCGTCTGTGTGTTTGTGAATCATCTCTCACGTCACAGGCCTCTATTTATGATAACGCCGGTCTTTATGGCTCAAGCTACAATTCCAAAGCTGTAAGTCCTCTGAATGTTTGTGAAAGCAGTATTTTGGGGGGGAATATTGATCCAACAACAGTTTAGCCTTGTGGCCTGACATATGTCCTCCTCCTTCCCTCGTCTTTAGCCCTCTGAATACAGCTGGTACTCCTCTGGAGCCAGCTCCACTCAGAGCAGCCCTGCGGTGAGCACCTTTAAACACTCACAGCACCGACATTCACTCCTAACGAGCACTTTCCTGCTCCCATCCCGCTAGGACAGATGTTAGCGATAGCTCGTAGCGGGAAGCCGTGTTGCTGATGGAGTTGGTCTTGCTTTATTTATGTTGCTTTGTTTGTATGAAAAGGCTTTGCTCACAGGTAAATAATAATCTATTCCAATAATCTGTTCAATACAAACAGTTGGATGTGTGCTGATGTTGGTTGTAACAAAGCGACTCGAGCCTGCAGCCGTCTAACGCTACGTTGGGTTTTTATCTGTGTGGATATTTCCAGCACTCGTCCTCAGACGACGACACTGTGAGCAGTGTGTCCCAGGAACACTACGGCAGAGGCCGGAGGGACAGTGTGGTGAGCTGTAGCTACTGGGCTTCCCCAAACCTCAACGGATGTGATTCTGTCGCGATATTTATACTTTTATCATCTTTTCTGTGTGAAGTTGACTCTTCATTCCTGTTTGATTCCACTCTCCCCTTCATCCTTTGTGTTGTAAGTAGCTGTCGGACTTTTCGGACATTAGTGAGTCTGCGGCTGATTATTTCAGCCGCTCCAACCGAAGGGGCAGTATTGTGTCAGACCTCGATGACTTAAGCAATCCTGATCTGGACGCCGTAAGTGCCCGATCTGAGCTCACGTCTGCGTGCTGTGGGAATGTCGAAATCCAGTGCATGGCCAAAGAAAACACAAATGGATGACGCCTGTAATAACAACGAATGCTTCAGACTCATGCCACATTATGTGCATTCTACTGAAAACTTTACTACCTATAATAGAAAATCAACAACAAAGTGGACGTGTGTGCAGCAGCATGCGTTAAAAAAGGTTTTCTTCTTTGAGTGTTTTTTTTTTGTGGACGTGTTTGATTTTGGTTGACGGTTCTGCTGAGGTTGTGGACATGCAGCACTCATCCGAGACTCACGAACTAACTTTCTGGTTTAAAGGCTCTGAAAAGGCATGCAGGCAAGAACAAGTTCTCTCGAACAGCCGACAACTTTCTCTTACAAAATGATTTTCTCTTTTCTACAGCTGGATGAGAAATGTGACAAGCAGTATCCAGATTATACTCGGGTAAGTCAACGACACATCTGCTCATACGTGAACTCGGTTCGATGCCGTGGTCATTTAGCAAAGTTTTTCATCTGCATGAGTAAGACGGGTTGTTCACTGATATGTCCCAAGTAGCACTGGAAGGTGTGTTCAAATTCTCCGACTAGTAAAAATACAAATCTGGGAATGGTGAAATGAAACACAGTAGAGACCAACATGGTGCAGAAGTTCACTAATGTCCAGCTCGGACTGCGAAACCATCTAAAGGCTCGGGAAACCTGTGCAGGTGTTCTCGATTCATTAGCTGATAAAATTGTGACACTTTAAATCTAGAATATTGAACCTTTTCACAATATTCTGATGACTGAGATTTAGAATTTTGTGTTCTCGTCAGCTGTGAGCCATCATCAACACAACTATAACAAATAAAGGCTGAAACTGCATGGAATGAGTCTGTCTCATATCTTAGTTTACAGATTTAGTGAGATAAATTAACTTGTGCGACAGTTTCTAATTTGCCAGTTCCACCTGTAGCTAAACAGGTACCTGTAGCTGTACCTGTAACCTGTAGCTAACAGGCTAAACAGCTAAACGGGTACCTGTAGCTGTACCTGTAACCTGTAGCTAACAGGCTAAACAGCTAAACGGGTACCTGTAGCTGTACCTGTAACCTGTAGCTAACAGGCTAAACAGCTAAACGGGTACCTGTAGCTGTACCTGTAACCTGTAGCTAACAGGCTAAACAGCTAAACAGGTACCTGTAGCTGTACTTGTAACCTGTAGCTAAACGGGTACCTGTAGCTGTACCTGTAACCTGTAGCTAACAGGCTAAACAGCTAAACGGGTACCTGTAGCTGTACTTGTAACCTGTAGCTAAACAGGTACCTGTAGCTGTACCTGTAACCTGTAGCTAACAGGCTAAACAGCTAAACGGGTACCTGTAGCTGTACCTGTAACCTGTAGCTAACAGGCTAAACAGCTAAACGGGTACCTGTAGCTGTACCTGTAACCTGTAGCTAACAGGCTAAACAGCTAAACGGGTACCTGTAGCTGTACTTGTAACCTGTAGCTAAACAGGTACCTGTAGCTGTACTTGTAACCTGTAGCTAAACAGGTACCTGTAGCTGTACTTGTAACCTGTAGCTAAACAGGTACCTGTAGCTGTACCTGTAACCTGTAGCTAACAGGCTAAACAGCTAAACGGGTACCTGTAGCTGAACCTGTAGCTAACAGGCTAAACAGCTAAACGGGTACCTGTAGCTGTAGCTGTAACCTGTAGCTAACAGGCTAAACAGCTAAACAGGTACCTGTAGCTGTACCTGTAACCTGTAGCTAACAGGCTAAACAGCTAAACGGGTACCTGTAGCTGTACTTGTAACCTGTAGCTAAACAGGTACCTGTAGCTGTACCTGTAACCTGCAGCTAACAGGCTAAACAGCTAAATGGGTACCTGTAGCTGTACCTGTAACCTGTAGCTAACAGGCTAAACAGCTAAACGGGTACCTGTAGCTGTACCTGTAACCTGTAGCTAACAGGCTAAACAGCTAAACGGGTACCTGTAGCTCTACTTGTAACCTGTAGCTAAACAGGTACCTGTAGCTGTACTTGTAACCTGTAGCTAACAGGCTAAACAGCTAAATTAAATTCTGGCTGATCTACACTGGATTCCTGTGCACTTTCAAATACAATACAAAGTTCTAACATTTGCCTACAAAGCCCTGAATGGTCTAGCCCCTTTATACTTGTCAGAGCTGCCCCCCCCCCCCCCCCCCCCCCCCCCCAGTCACTAAGGTCTGCTGACCTTCCATCTACTGCTCAAAGTCCCTAAAATGAAATCTAAAGCTCGTGGGGAGCGTGCGTGCACCTTTGCTGCTCCCAGCCTCTGGAAGGCACTCCCTCTGGTGGTACGCCGGGCTTCCTCACTGGCACAGTTTAAATCCAGCCTAAAGACACATTTCTTTAATTCAGCTTTTGGCCAATGATCATTCTTTTATGCTGTGACTCTCTTCTGTTTTTACTGACTTCTGTTTTCATCGGCTGTTTTAACTTTTGTTTCGATTTTAGGTGTTTCTATTTTGACAGTTTTTAATCTGTTTAATGTGTATGTATGTGAATGTGAATGCTTTTTAGGTTTAACTGTGCGGTGCTTTGGTCAGCTGACTTGCTGTTTTTAAATGCGCTATGTAAATAAAATTGGATTGGATAATGCCGCCATCCTGAAACGGCTCCACTCTTTTAAATTTCTACTGCAGTGGATGCAACAGAGTTTTTTCTACATATTTTCACAGCAGCCAGTTTTACATTTCATGTAACTTTGTAGTTTTTCAGCTAAAATAAAAGCTGTAGTAAAATGTGGCTGAAAGCATTTTATGTTGGAGACTAGAGCTGTTTTAAAACAGACTAGCCGTTAGCTCATCAGTCCGATCTTATGTATATTAATTTCACAAAAATGGTAACGGTTCGAATAAGAATGATTATTCTAACCTTTACACAGAAACATGCTTCTAAACGTTCCTTCGAGACCAGTTATGGATCCGATGCTGAAGAGGTGAATGTTTGTTTTTGTTTTGTTTCCTCAGCCGTCCTCCCGCTGCACCACCCCAGGTCTCTCAGCGGCCACCCTGGCTTCCCTGGGCGGCTCTTCATCGCGGCGGGGGAGCACAGACACCGGCAGCATCTATGACGCCGACGCCAGTCTGAGTGAACTTAAGGTACGACGTTCAAACACGTCCGGTCTTTATTAAAACCTAACAAAAGTCACGTCGCAGGTCTGACGTGTTCCTCCTGAGTCTGAAACTCTCGCGGCGTCCCCTCTGCCGTGTCCTTCCTGCTGTCCTCGGTCTTTGCTTTAACCGTTTTTCTTTTAGTGTGCATGGGAGGTCTGGATGGACGGGTCCCACAACCCTGTCCCTAATGTCTGGGTCATGATGCGTGTGTCTGCTGAACTCTCTCTGAGACGACTGCACGGGTGCTTTATTTTACCTTTACCGTCCTCCACCCTCCGGTTCATCCAAAACCCATTCCCTCCATCTGCTCTACAGGATATCTATGAACTAAAGGACCAGATTCAGGATGTAGAGGGGCGGTACATGCAAGGGCTTAAAGAGCTGAAGGTAGAGGGGCTTGAGCTCTACGCATGCTTCTTTTATCCTTTGGGAACAGTATGGCATCACTAACTTCCCTCCCTCCCCCTGCTTCCCACTCACCCCTCTCCAGCACTCACCCCCACCCTCCTGTTGCTCCAGCCACATCTTTGGGTGATTCCTGTTTAACTGTGTCATCCTGTTTCCACCGCATGCTCTCTCATCACCCCTCGGTCAGTCTAACGAAATCACGTTCCTGCTGAGCTGTGTGAAGAGCTCCACCTGCAGTCACACCAGAGTCTTGACCTGTTTGACCTCTTCCACCCGGGCTTTTATTGGCCCAGTCACCTTCACCTCCCTGCTCACTTGGATTCCTGTTCATGAGTAGGTCACTAACTGGAGATGCACCAAAAATCTGCCAATACAACGGTTGGCTTCGTGGTTTTGCCTCTCAGATGTTAAGTTTATTATTATTATAACGTTTAGAAGAACTAAATGCTGCACCAATAAAAACTATAGAATATAAGATAAATAAAATAAAATGCACAACGTTAAAATATTTACTCCAGGGTATCTGCGGGTCCTTAAGAAGTCTTAAATTAGCTTTTCCAAATTTAAGGCCCTAAAAATCCTTAAAAATGACAAATAATCCTTAAATACAGTTTCCAGAGGTCTTAAATTACCAAAGAACCAACAAACAAGATTCTTTTATTTCTATAACATTTTTGTGAATTTCTAGTTGGTGTTCAGCATTTTTTGTGTACGATGTTGGCGTAAGCGGAACCGTACGCATTCAGTTGGTTGTGAAAGGGGGCTTTTTTAGATGAGCACGTTAGCTGGTTAAGCTAGTGGGAGCAGTGTTGCCAGATGTACGATAATTATCGTATTTGTACCATAATTTTGGGCTCTGTACGATGTACGATCAATAGTTTCAAAAATCCTCAAATGTACGATAATTTCACATTGCATCTAGTAACACCATCTTTTGCTGTGGCTTTCCCAAGTCAATTACATAATTTTAAACTGTTCTGAAGTCAGATTTCACCTCAGTGCTTACAGGTTTATAAATGTCTCCTACAAACTAATGAAAAAGAGAAGTTTGAAAATGATGTGAAAAACGCTGAAATCAAGCCATGTGGCTTTTTAGCCCAGCACAACATTGCAATGAGAAGCACAGACCACTTAGTACAGGTGATTAAAGGCATTCTGCTGCGACAGACAGTGAATCAGATGAGGAGATTGAGATCAGCAACTAGGTGAGTAGGCTGCTGTGTCGTTTATTGGGTCAGTTTTTCCACTGCTGTGATGTTTTGTCGCGTGCTTTTAACCTATGTAGAAATGAAATAAATAGGACTGCTCAAATGTGCATATTGTGTCAATGCGTGGAGGTCGGAGTGGTGCCGACACACTCTGCACGTTTATAAGCATTATATTACTGGTTTTAAAGATGTTTATTTAAACAGGGCAATATAAAACACATTCTTTGTTATATTATATTGGGATGAGAAGTCTTTTATAGAACGTTATTATCAAATTTATAATGTACGATAATTTGTACTGAAAAACGAAAATTTAAGCCTCTCTGTACGATATTGTGGGATTTTGGATCTGGCAACACTGAGTGGGAGCATGCGCTATGGGGAAGTGCAAGCTTAATGGTAACTGGATGGCTAATCCTACGTTTGCGACGTGGTTAGCACCGGTTCCAGGCAATAGGTGGAAATTATAGCTTAGATTTAATTTTTAAAATAGCTTAAATTTGGTCAAAGTGGCCTTAAAAAAGGTCTTAAAAAGTCTTAAATTTGGCTCCCTTAAACCTGCAGATACCCTGTACTCTAGAGTCTAGAGCTGTGGTTCTTAACCCTGGTCCTGGAGGTCCAGTATCCAGCATGTTCTAGTTTTAACCCTGCTTCAACACCCTGATTAACAGCCTTCTGCAGAGCTTTGAGCTTCCAAACAGGTGAGTCAACCAACGGATCAGGTATGCTGGAGCAGGAAAACAACTAAAACATGCTGCATACTGGCCCTCCAGAACCGGCGTACTAGAGCAAAGATTGTTATGAACTCACTGCAGCCAAGCTCTAGCCCCGGGTTTCCACCAGATGCACAAGTGTTGCGTAACGTCTGCTAAACGTAAAACGTAGGTGTTCCGCCGGGGGTGCGTCCAGTAGCGTCGTGTCGCTCTGCTAAATGTACGCTTCAGGTCTATTTTTTACGTGCTGCGCTTCCAGAACTCGTCAAGCTCAGCAGTTCAGATCGGGCCGGACAGGAAGTCAAACACAGGAGCAGTGTAAAGCATTCAACGGATTTCAAAATAAAAGACACTTGCAGATTTTCTGTTGTTTGACTATGAAAAATATTCATATATCAATAGCTGCAAAACCTCTGTGACTGACGTAAAAGAATAGAAAAATATACTGTCGACCGTTTGGACACATGCTGCAGTCTTCCTCCTTGCTTTTTATTGAGTGAACTGGTGAAATCATGAGTGATGATGCAGTTACCCGGTAAGTTGGTGATCTCCCACGGCGGCGGCGAGGTCACAGGAAAAGGCGTTTCTTACATTTCGCCCCGCTTACGTTAATCGTGAATTTAAAGGTTCATATTGGCCTTCCACACCAGAATCGGTGCATCTCTATAACTAACATCCCGACTCCCGGCTGGTAGAGTTTGACACAACTCTTCTGGAGTTTTCTCCTCAGACCCCATTTGCACTTTGTTTTGCTTCTGAAAGTCTTTATTATCATCAGAGACCCTGCTCTCTTTTACCTGGCATATTGGTCCCAAATGACTTGTTTAAAATAGAAGACTGACCAGTTACACTGGATAAGATGTTGGTCTTTAAGCCCCGTGTAGCAGGCCACCTGTTGCATGGAGGTGAGCTGTTTTCACACAGCTCACGTTGTTCTCACGAACACGTTCACACCTCTAACAGGAGTCGCTCGCCGAGGTTGAGGAGAAGTATAAGAAAGCCATGGTATCGAACGCACAGCTGGACAACGACAAAGCCAACCTCATTTATCAGGTGGACACTCTGAAGGACGTCATCGAGGAGATGGAGGAGCAAACGGCAGAGATGAGGAGGGAGCTGGAAGAAAAGTCAAAGGTAGCTCACTCTGAAGTATCAAAATATTGATTTGGAAGAGGTGTGAGACTAAAATGTTCTGTTTTTGTCCTTTTCAGGAACTAGAAAGACAAAAACACACGTGCTCAGTGCTGCAGCATAAACAAGAAGAACTTAAAGAGGGACTCCGACAGAGAGATGAGCTTATAGAGGTACGGCTGCGAGTGTGACCTCATCCGGGCGCTGTACTCTCAACACTTTTAAAGAGCAAGTCACCCCCAAATCAACTTTTTTTTTGCTGATAAACTAAGGCCTAGTCCACACGTAGCCGGGGTTTTTAAAAACGAATATCCGCCCCTCCAAAAACGTGCATCCACACCACCGCGTTTTAAAAAACAAACTGTCCACGCGTACCCGGATAAATACGTTGTTAAGGACATGCCAGACCTGTAGGCGGCAGTACTTCCCCCGTGCTTAACCTCGTCCTTCGTCTGTGGTCTTCCGCAAGGAGCAGTAATTCCGCTTGCAAAAACAAACAAGCAGAAAGCGCTTGGACAGTTGATAAAGCGAGCGCAGCTCTGAGGGCATCCATGCTGTCGGCTAGTGCAAACACAGGTCGCACACGTGATGTCAGCATTTTTAGTCGCGGAAAGTGACGTTGCGGACCTTAAAACTCCGGTTTTGTCCGTCCACACGCAGACACCCAAAACGGAGAAAACGCAGATCTTCACTTTGGCCGGAGTTTTTAAAAAGATCCGTTTTCGTGTGAAAAAACTCCGTTTTCGTGTGGATGACAGGCCGAAACGTAGAAAAATATCTACGTTTTGGCAGATCCCCGGCTACGTGTGGACAGGGCCTAAATAAACGAGTGTCTAATCGTGCTGCAGACACGTGTCGTCAATAATTTGGCGCTTCAGTGCATCTTAGTTAAAATTTAAATATTCTGCCTAAAACTGTCAGTGTTGTGCCGTTGTCAGGTAAAAACTCTGCACTGTATTTTCATTTAAATCTGCCACCGCCATTGGCTAAGAGGTATGCTATGATGTAAACTGGTACATTATGATGTCACAATGCTGTCGTGAGCCCGTGTGTGTGTGTATTTGTTAGCACTTCCGCCCTCTCGGTCTGCCAGGCAACAGCATTTGTTGCATTTTTCAAACATGAAGTGAGAGTGGAGTTAGACTCTGGTAGGGGGTGACTTGCTCTTTAAAAGTGTCGGTGCCGCTGTTCTGCAGGAATTTGATAAGGATTTGCTGTCCTTCCTCTGCGTTCTCCCACATTTTTACTTCACTGACAAAATAATTTAGGCATCCTGAAGGATTGACGTGGATGTGATGTGGTTCACATGCAGAACAGTGACGGGTGCATAAATAGCATGGAGCTGGCATGTTCAGAACGGGCACTGGTGGGGGGGGGTGACGGTGTTATCAGGCAGTCAGCACGCTGTCCAACAGTGAGTGAAGGTCAGCAGACACACAGGATGTCTCATAAACACGTTAGAGGACACTATCCTGCAACCGTCTGTCACGGATGTTGCAGTGGCTCGATAATTAAAGGTCTTGTTACCATGGAAACCGTGTATACTTTTTTAATACGATCAGTCACTCTGAGCTCCATATAATGCTGAACATGAACATTTTCTCCAACCCCCGTCGCCGACATTAGCTGCAGAAAGGAAATGGACGGGAAAAGCACTGAGTCAGGAAAAAGTCGGTCTATTCTTTGACACGGGAAAATTGGTGTTCATGGCCCCGCCCACCTTGATTCGGGACCGCCTACAGGAAGGGCAGAACGTGTCTCAGCTAGTAAAGGTAGCATTAGCTATCCCACAACATGGCGGAACAAGTTCAGGCACGTGTTATTTGTGGAGATAAAACGTCAGCGTTGCATTTTTTTTTCCCAAGAAAGGAGAGCAAACAAAGGCAACAGAAAAGTCGCCAATCAGAGGCGAGATGTTTGCAGATCACGAGTATTGATGAGCAAGACTCCTAATCCTGTCGCTTTCTACTAAATTCTACCCCCTGAAGCAGGAGCGCCAGGGTTTTTTTTCCCACTGAAAATGACTCGCGATGTAATTGTTCATACTAGAGACCACGGCAGATGTAATTAAATAAAAAATGACTCCCTTAAGGCAGCGGGTGCTTGCACCAGTCAGCGTGAGTTCACCATTAGCACCAGAGCAGGAACAGCTGGGTTTAGCGAAGGGATGAATCAGATTAATATAGTTTCTGAATCATCACTGTTCCTGAAGACGGAGAAGAAAAATTAGGATTGAGAAGATCAGTCCTTCCATTGTAGTTGAGGTGAGGATCTTTCTGTGAAAAGGATGAGAACTTCAGTGTCGTCCCTGTGTCTCTTAGCTCACTTATCTGATAGACCTTCAGCGTCAGCATGCCAGGTATCCTGAGGTTTCCACGCACTACTGGTACTGGTTCTGTCGTCGTTGAAGGACAGTTCATTGTTCCTGATCCATCTGGGTGCCTAACTTTTTATGTCGGTGTGTTTTTGTTTCTCTGTATGATCATTTGTTCCTCTCTCTGCTCTTTCAGTCTCTTCTCACCTGGTTCACCTGCTCGTGCACATGCATTTACTGGCATTTTTCACTTCTGTTCTCAGCTCCATTCAATTGTTCCCTTTTGTGTTCTTGTCCTTTGCTGTCCTCTCGCTCCATGCCGCCCCAGGAGAGCCAGCAAACGCAGGCTAAATTAGATGCTCTCACCAGAGAGGTGTTTGATCTCCAGGAAACGATAAACTGGAAGGACAAAAAGATTGGGGTAGGAGGCCCCAGTGCCAGTGCTCCGACAGAATCCGAGAGGTTGAGCTGAGCCGGTTGAGGCTCCTTGCCTCTCGTGCTGTCTGTGCATGATGCAGACCCTTTAGGTCTTGGTACATGATCTGACCCGGTCACATGCACAGTTTGGCGCTTTTGCATGTCACAATAAGATTTTGGACCCAGAAACAACGGCTAACTGAGGAAAAAAAATCACTTTTTCATTTATACACTCTAGCATGGCATGCATGTTCCACCTGTGTGTGTTTGAACCTGTGTCGTCTAGAGGTTATCTCCCATAGATGCGTGTTATGAAATGTGTTTGTGTAAAAGATGTAAACATTTACCACATCTGCCATCGTAGATGGCTTCCTAAATGGCCTCTGTGTAAAGAGTTTACATCCTACTGGACTGATAGGCTAACGGCCAGCCTGACTAAAACGGATTGATGCATATTTGAGACCTGATTTATCTGATGGGTATTTTTATTTCACCCTTGGATTTGAGGATAAATATAAATTTATAAACACTGCATTGTTATTCTGGCAGAATTATTAAAATAATCCCCCCACGCTCGACTGTCTGATCCATCAGAACTGCCACATTTGGCTTCGTTTCTGTGACCTTTCTGTTGATTCTTCCTCACTAACTTCTCTTCTTGCTGCTCTTTACACCAATTCTGTTTTTGTCAGTAGTGATTACCTTCTTCTTTTATTAATCTAAAATTCTCATTTTTATCCAAATTTTTATTATATGTTTGTAAATTTAATCGAATGTTTTTAGTAATATTCTGATTTTAAAAATCCCAACCTATCTGTGAAGCCCCACCCATGAGGTTGGCTTAAAAACCAGGTTCACTGAGAAACTTATTATTTATTATTACTTATTATTTTTGAAAATAGATCAATCATTCTGGGTTTTACATGCAGGCTGAACATGAAAATGGTCTCCTACACCTATCTCCTGCATTAGCTTCTGATAGAAAACAGACGGTGAAACTCTAGGATTAGAAAATCCTGACAGATCTACGTCACACTGTCACTAACATTCATGGACTCGCCCATGTTGGCTCACGACGGGGAAGGCTGTTGTTGGTTCAGCGTCCAGGAAACCATAGAGAATGTCTCTGCTAGTAGAAGCTAACTGTTAGCATAGCAACTCCACCACATAGCAGAACTCCTCCAGGCTTGTGTTATTTATGGAGATAAAACTTCAACGTTGCAGAGCAAACGGAGTCAGCGGTAGAGTCGCGTTGCTGTTAGCCAATCAGAGGAGAGACGTCCAAATATCAGGAAATAAGACTCCAGATCCTGCCGTCTTTTGCCATTTTCTCCTCCAGCTGACTTCTGTATCTTCAGACAGGAGCATCTGAGCTTTGTTTCCACGGAGAATGACTTACAAGGCGTTCATTTTAATTCCTACTAGAGACCACTGCAGATGTATAAGAAATATGAGTAAAGTTGATCATTAATGTGGGCGGGTTACAGGTGAGAAAACATATTTACATAATTTAACGTATTTTAGTACTATTGTAATTAAAATAATCCCAATCTGTGTGTGAAGCTCCACCCATTAGGTTTGGTGAGTTTAATTTCAAAGAAGAAGCTAAAATAATTAAAACGGATGTTAGCTAGCAAAAAACTTTTAAATGGACATAAAAGCAAAACTGGACAGAGGTGAGTCCATATTGTGGACAGCCCTTCTAGTGAGGGGGAAGTTGGACGTGTGGCAGAAAACGAAAATTGCATGTATTGTGTTTGATTCTGGGTTTCAGGTTGCGAGATCGGGACAAAACCACGGGTACCGGGTTGAGTTGATTTCAATGGCTGCAGGTTGATTAAATTGGACCTGGGCTGATCTTTGGTGTAAATAAATTTGACGGCATGGACGTAATTTTGGGGGGGGACAGGGAGGACATGTCCCCCCCCACTTTTTTCAAAGTCAAGTTTTGACCCCTGCACTTTTTACCATCCAAAAACAATATTACGCTATATTAAATTGACACTGATTGAGCTCTAGGACCAAGCGGAAAACAACTGTTTGTGTTGAAGCCTGTTTCCCATTAGAGCATACTGTAAAGATAACCCCCCCCCCCCCCCCTTGTGTCCCCCCCACTTCTAAAGTGAAAATTACATCCATGTTTGACGGCAATGCAAAGGTGTGGTCTAAGTCAGGTGTCACCAACTCCAGTCCTCGAGGGGCTACCATCCTGCTAGGTTTCTGTTTCCTGCTTGACCACAACTTACTGGAGTAATTTATTCTTCCCCTTACCATGTTTAACTTTGAACTAGCCTGTTAATTACGTATTCATTTCAATCGGGTGTGTAGGAGCAAAGAAACAGCTAACATGTCCAGGATGGTGTTGGTGACCCCTGGTCTAAGTTGTGCTAAAACTAGCCATTAGCCTATCAGTCCTCTGGGATCTAAACTCCTCTTAGAGGCTGTTCAGAACATTATCTACAGCAGGTATGATCATCGTTTACAACTTTGACTCAAACACCTGAAAATGACCCAAGAACTCTTTAATGAGGATGTCAGGTGTGTATTTGTTGTTGTGGTTTGTTTTAAGTACTAAACCCTCCTAAAACTAGCTGTCCGTGTGCTCTACTGCTCCTCCTAACTTCACCCTTTAACATCACAACGCGCATGTCATCTGTCTCCATCCTCCTTGTGGCCGGCTCCAGGTGCTTTGTGCACGTTTGCACACGAGACATGTGGTGGGCTTGTGGTGTTGCATGTCTGTCCGTATTCTCTCCAATCTCTCCCCTTTCTTGTCTTCTCTCATGTGAGCCAGGCCCTAGAGAGGCAGAAAGAATACTTTGATTGCATTAGGAATGAGAGGGATGAGCTCAGGGATGAGCTCGCTGACATCAAGGGGAAGTCTAAAGCAGGAGAGGTAGGTCCACTGAGCCCGAGAGGTTACGGGAAACGACTGGATGAAACGTAATCCTCCATTTTCTGTGTTTTCCCTTATTTGTTGCTTTTGTTTTTCTCTGTTTAGCTGGTTAGCTGCAACTTGTTTCACTAGAAATGAGCTACATAGCAATGTCACTGTTCATAGATGTTGCCATGGTAACATTCCCTAGTCATAAACACATAACAATATTGTTTGTTCGTTCGCTCACACTATTGTTCGTTCACCAGAACAGGTCAGGTGCTTTTCTGGAAACATGTTCAAAATATACAACAAAGGATTTTGGGACACGACCTAAAACAAATATTTTTGATATTTTCTGTTGATTTTTTACGGAATAGATCACATTATTTTGTTGGCTGTCCAACAGGATTCATTTCCACAAGCCTCTAACTGTCCTCGAGTTTAAAATGTGTGAATTTAACGTGAAATCATCACAGTTCTCAAGGCTATGGATGTTGTAGGGCTGTCGTGGTTGACACGTCTCTGCAACATTGCGTGGTCATCGGGGGCAGTTCCTGTGGAGTGGCAGACCGGGGTGGTGGTCCCCATCTTTAAGAAGGGTGACCTGAGGGTGTGTTCCAACTATAGGGGGATCACACTCCTCAGCCTCCCTGGAAAGGTCTACGCCAAGGTACTGGAGAGGAGGGTCAGATCAATAGTTGAATCTCAGATCGAGGAGGAGCAATGTGGTTTTCGTCCTGGCCGTGGAACTGTGGACCAGCTCTATACCCTTGCAAGGGTGATGGAGGGGGCATGGGAGTTTGCCCAACCAATCCACATGTGCTTTGTGGATTTGGAGAAGGCTTATGACCGTGTCCCCAGGGGCACCCTGTGGGGGATGCTCCAGGAGTATGGGGTGGGTGGCCTTTTGTTGAGGGCCATTCAGTCCCTTCACCAGAGGAGCGTGAGTTTGGTCCACATAGCCGATAGTAAGTCGGACCTGTTCCCGGTGAGGGTTGAACTCCGCCAGGGCTGCCCTTTGTCACCGGTTCTGTTCATTACCTTTATGGACAGAATTTCTAGGCGCAGCCGTGGTGTGGAGTGTGTCGAGTTTGGTGGCAGGAGAATTTCATCTCTGCTTTTTGCGGATGATGTGGTCCTCCTAGCTTCAACCAGCTCTGACCTTCAGCTCTTTCTGGGTAGGTTCGCGGCCGAGTGTGAAGCGGCTGGGATGAGGATCAGCACCTCTAAATCTGAGACCATGGTTCTCCACCGGAGAAGGCTGGCTTGCCAACTCCGGGTCGGGAGAGTTCCTACCTCAAGTGGAGGAGTTTAAGTATCTCGGGGTCTTGTTCACGAGTGAGGGTAGGAGGGATCGGGAGATCGACAGGCGGATTGGTTCGGCGTCTGCAGTGATGCGGACGCTGAGCCGATCTGTCGTGGTGAAGAGGGAGCTGAGCCAGAAAGCCAGGATCTCGATTTACCGGTCGATCTACGTCCCAATCCTCACCTATGGTCATGAGCTTTGGGTAATGAACGAAAGAACGAGATCGCGGATACAAGCGGCCGAAATGAGTTTCCTCCGTAGGGTGGCCGGGCTCAGCCTTAGAGATAGGGTGAGGAGCTCGGACATTCGGGAGGGACTCGGAGTAGAACCGCTGCTCCTCCGGGTCAAAAGGAGTCAGTTGAGGTGGTTTGGGCATCTGGTCAGGATGCCTCCTGGACGCTTCCCTGGAGAGGTGTTTCGGGCATGTCCTGCCGGCAGGAGGCCCCCGGGTCGACCCAGGACATGTTGGAGAGGTTACATCTCCAATCTGGTCCAGGAACGCCTTGGGGTCCTGCCGGAGGACCTGGTGGAGGTGGCTGGGGAGAGGACGGTCTGGAGCTCCCTAGTTGGGATGCTGCCCCCGCGACCCGGATAAGCGGAGGAAGATGACGATGACGGTCATCAGTTTCCCAGCTTATAGACGGAAATGCAAAGACCAAATTAAATCACCATTTGGTGACGGCATCAATCAACTAAAGTCCATCCTGAAACCATATTTATTTCATTCACTTTTTATTTTTATTTTTAAACAGGTTGGCTCTGACGGCTGATTTGTTGTTTACACAGTTGGAACAAACTTTTAAGATACCATGAGGAACGAGAGCTTAGAAGTGATTTCCTGTTGACTCCAAACATTTTACCAAACGTCTGCTCAATAATATTAGGTTATAACAAAATCTCTAATATATTAGTTTTATTACATTTATGGCCTCATCTCATAAAGATGTTTGTTTAGTAGAGCAGTGGTCCCCAAGCTTTGGGTCGTGACCTCATTGTGGGTCACCAGACACAAATCTGGGACTCTTGAGATGATCTTTAGAAGTTAAACGAAGGATATGAAACAGGAGCACCAAAGCGACATCTAGTATGTGGAGGGTGTAGGTGCAACAATAGAAAAGGTTTCCATCCATCGGGATGCCAGGTTTGCTGCCGATACGTGAATTTTTTTATTTGGAAACTACACACTGTCACTTTAAATAAATATATAGCTTCTTCTTAAAGAGCAAGTCACCCCCAAATAAATTATTTTTCCTGATAAACTATATAAATGCTTGTCTAATCGTGTTGTAGACACGTGTAGTCAATAGTTTTGCACTTTAGTGCATTTTAGTAAAAATTTAAATTTTCTGCCTGAAACTGTCAGTGTTGTGCCGTTGTCAGGTAAAACTCTGCACTGCATTTGAATTTAAATCTGCCACCGCTATTGGCTAAGAGGTATGCTATGATGTAAACTGGTACATTATGATGTCACAATGTCATGAGTGTGTGTATTTGTTAGTGGCTCCACCCTCTCGGTCTGCTAGGCAACAGCATTTGTTGCATTTTTCAAACATGAAGTGGGAGTGAAGTACGCTTCTTGTAAGGGGTGACTGGCTCTTTAAAGAGCAACTGACCCCCTACCAGAGTATTACTCCACTCCTACTTCCTGTTTGAAAAATGCAACAAATGCTGTTGCCTAGCAAACCGAGAGGTCGGGTTGGGCATCATTTGATTTTGAACGATTCCGATTCCTCGTTTCGATTCCGGTTCCTATCGATTCCCGATTCCAATTCTCCCGATTCTCAGAAGCCTCTGGGATGAGAGGCTAAATGTCTCCAACATATCCTGAAACGTCCAGCTGTTTTCAGCTAAAACTCTCAGGATGGTCATGTCCAGGATGACTGAGAACTACACCTCCATGCTGCAGCAGCATTCAGTCACAACAGGAAGTGAAACTTAGATGTAGCTGGCTGCGTCTGACTGCTGACGCTCCATGTGCGTTTTTATTTCTGAGACAAACTCACCTCACACAGTCTAGAGTTTGTTCATTAAATCCACCGTGTTGACGTATTTAACAAGTTTCCTCTGCAGGAGTTAAAGTTTACATTACGGAGTAAAAGTTCGGCAGACGTGTTTGTTTATATCTGGGTGGGGGGAGGGGAGACTCGGTGCTGCACACACACAGACAGCTGGTGGGATCAGCTCTGAAAAGCATTGATCACATTTTGCAGATCACGTTTATTTTTCACGGAGATCGGCCGCGGATTCCTCTTCCGGTCGGCATTCTAGGAATCGAAATAAAAAACTTTGAAGGATTCTGGGAAAAATGAACAGTTGGAACCGGTTCCAATCGATGCTCAACCCTACCGAGAGGGCGGAGCCGCTAACAAATACACACACACAGGCTCACAATGACATTGTGACATCATATGGTACCAGCTAACATTCTAGGGTACGTCTTAGCCAATAGGGATGGCAGATTTAAATTCAAATGCAGTGCAGTTTTTACCTGACAACGGCACAACACTGTTAGTTTTAGGCAGAAAATTAAAATTTTAACTAAAATGCACTGAAATGCAAAACTAGTGACTACATGTGTCTGCAGCACGATTAGACACGCATTTATATAGTTTATCAGAAAAAAAGTTGATCTGGGGGCAACTTGCTCTTTAAATAGTTTCATATTCAGCCTTTAAGTCATTTTCTCTATAAGTAACGTAAAAAGCTTCTTCCCAGCTTTAAGCTGTTTCTACTCTGACCTTTAGTTGGTTTCTTTTTTTGTGGATAGAAGCTGAAACGTTTAGGAAACACCAGTAGTTTTGTTCCTCTTTTCCCAGACTGAGTAATCTACCTTTTTTCTTCTCTTCAGAAACACGGGTTAGTCATCATCCCAGACGGCACTCCTAACGGAGACGTCAGCCATGAGCCGCTTTCCCCAGGGATCACTCTGGTCTCCCAGGAGGCCGCCCAGGTGCTAGAGTCTGCAGGAGAGGGTCCTCTAGGTGAGTGGGACCGTGCAGCTTCTCTCTGAGAATCTTCTTTTACACCTTTTTTTAGTGATGAGCAATTCAATTCAATTCAATAATAATTTATTTCATTCAAAGTTTAAATATACAAACTTCAAATCAGAATATAAGCATTCGAGTGAAATAGGGAAGGAAGAAGAAAAAATCTTACATGACCTACCCCCTTTAACTAAGACAAGAAAATAACAAAAAGTACAAAATAGCCTTGTACACAAAAAATAAACCGCCCTCTTACTTCCACAAATAATATCACTACTAAAACATTAATCCTCCATCGTCAACTCACGAAATCATACCATTTTAGCATTTTATCTTTATACATTTTTTTGAATTGATCAGTAGTTGTACATTTTTTTTTATTCATCATCCAGGTTATTCCATAATTTCACACCATATATTGGAATACACATTTGCTTTAATGTAGTACGAACAAATATCCTTTTAAACTCTGGTTTCTTTCTACTCTTTATCATTTTTTGGGATCAAAACAAAGAACCTTTGTAGATTAGTTGGCAGTAAATTATTTCTAGCCTTAAACATAATTTCCAAAATTTTCAAGTTAGCGAAGTCTTTGAATTTCATAATTTTAGATAGAATAAAATATTTGTTAGTATGTTCTCTCGGATTTGCTTTATGTAGAATTCGCAGAACTTTCTTCTGTAACAGAAACAAAGGATTAGTGTTTGTTTTATACGTATTGCCCCAAACCTCAGTACAATAAGTTAACTATGGTAAGATAAATGAATAATATAATGTCTGAAGCGTTGAAATTTCTAGAAAACCTTTGACTTTGTTTAAAATTCCAATACTTTTGGATATTTTTTGTTTTATATATTTTATATGGGATTTCCAAGTAAGTTTATGGTCCAAGAGAACCCCTAAGAATCTGACTTCATTTACTCTATCAATTAAAAAACCATCAAAAGCCAACGTAACTAAATCGTTAGTTTTTCTGTTACCAAAAACCATGAATTTTGTTTTATTCCAATTGAGAAATAATTTATTGTCATTAAACCACTTCTTAAGTTTAGACATTTCACAAACCATATTTTGAATAATAATTTCTAAATCATTTCCAGAACAAAATATTTTCGTGTCATCAGCAAACAATATGAATTGTAATACTTTGGACACATCACAAATGTCATTTATATATAGAATAAAAAGCTTAGGGCCCAACACTGACCCCTGTGGGACACCGTGTGTATTCTCTAGTGTATCTGAAATTTCATCATCTAACTGTACAAACTACTTAACCAGTCATGGGCGATTCCACGTATCCCATAATCCCTCAGCTTGGAGAGTAAAATACTATGATCTCAAGAGTCAAGAGTCATTTATTGTCATATTCTCCACATGTGCAGGACATACAGAGAAATGAAATTCAGTTTCAGCACACACAATTCAAAGATCAGACATACGTGGGTAAGACACATAACAAGAATTGGTGACTGCGGTCATTCGCAACATGAGTCGCGCTACCTTAATAGTTAGATGAAAAGGGTGTTACATGAGGAAAGTTCAGGGAGGGGAAAAAAAGGCATTAACAGGGTTACACCAGCAGGGTGTAGCACTCCAATGCAAAAAAACACCCGACATGGAAGCACAGACAGCACGTGTACACAGGGACGAAATTTTGATTTCAGAAGTGGGGGGGACACAGCAGGCTTGTGCGGATTTGGGGTGGGGGGTGTTATGTAAAGACCCCTTGACACGTCACGTGCCCATCTCAATAATTTTTCCATCCTCAATATATATATATATATATATATATCAGAGTTAAAAAATGTACAACTCTATTATTATTTTTATTCATTATCATTATTGAAGTGCAGTTTTGGCTGTTGACAATGGATAGGTCATTGTATTTATTGTTTTGGGTCTTTTTTATTGTTTTTGGTGCAACATTTTCTAACAGGGAGTGAGATTCCTTTTTTATTTAATTTTTGTTTGTTATTTTTATTCATTTAGAAGTTCTGGTTCTGGACATTTCAATGTTAAATGAAGGTTTCTTTGTTGCATTTTAAAGGGTGTACTTGCATTATTATGATATATTAACATTATATTAGTGGTTATTTTGGTCTAGATAATGTTGACAATGACATCTTTTATCATCAACAATTTGTTGGACAAAATATCGTCCAGCAAAATGTGTTACTTTCCCAGGCCTAGTCAAAAGTATAAAAATTATTTATACATAAACGGTCCCTCCTGAGATCTGGCCGTTTGTTCATTTGCTGTGTTAGAGGACATGCTGAACTAATGTTTTACACATGATCATCACCCTAACATTTGAGTGTATAAAAACATATTAAATATGTTTTTCCCTTAAAAGTGTTTAAACAGTTGTTGCATTTCAACACACAAAAAATAAATGGAAAAAGTAAGATAAATCTAATGAAAAGTGTACATCTTTGACATTAAGCTTAAAAAATCTGTTGACGATGATGATACTGTTCATTTTTCAGAGCTTTTTAATGTGAAAATATACATTGCAATAGATACGTTTACAATAAAGTTAAATGATAAAAGTTTTGAAGTTACACTTCTACTACTAGTAGTAATAATAATTATGATGATAATAGTAATAATAAAAAAATAATTATTATAATAATACGAATAAATTGTGTCTGACGAGTCAGTTATGTGGAGGAGATGAGTTTGTAAAAGTTAGTTTTGAGTATGTTTGTGAAGGAGGAGGTGAGTCTGAGCTTAATGCAGGGGTGTCACATGTTCCAACTTACGTTTTGACTTTGAAAGAAGTCTCTTATATCCACTTTTCGTTTTCTTGACATGCTGCCTCCTGGCTGTGCCTAACTACCAAAGACTCACAAATGAACACTTATTCAAATGTTATGTAATGGAAGCTGAGCTGAGCTCTGATATTACACAGCGTCTAGTTGACGATGTGACTCAGTACCGGTGTTCCCTAGCGGCTCCAAACTAGCAAAACAACGTGAGCACGTTCTGACTGTTTACAACTTGAGTGACAGCAGCAACAGCCAATAATACGTTAGCAAGTATCAGCAGAGCCAATAGATTAGCTTTTGGGTGGGTCTAATAGGAAACCGGTTTCCGTTTCGGTCCTAGTGCTCAACCAAATCCATTTAATGGAGCGTAATATTGTTTTTGGACGGAAAAAAGTGCAGGGGACCAAAACTGCCTTTTGAAAAAGTGGGGGGGACATGTCCCACCCGTCCCCCCCCCCCCAAAATTACGTCCCAGCGTGTACAACATCAGAGTCCAATGGGGAGGTGGGGGTGGGCGGGATCCTGAAGCCTCCAATGGGAGCTGCCACTGCGGCGCATCGACCAGCTGCAGAACAACAGGTGGGAGGGAGAGATAAGGGACAGAGAGCACATTGAGGTCCCTGCAGATATAGCCTGAAGGGAGAGGGTGAAGGTCGGGACACAGCATCTGTCGGCATTCCTCCTTTTGTGGGGGTGTGTTGAGGCAGCCTTGAGAGGCTGCTATGGCGTCAGATAAGGATAAACATAACTTTGTTTAGGGTAGACAGAGATAATCTTCCCCTCCGTCTTGGAGTCTCTAAGTGGTCATTCATGTCCACCAGTGAAGCCAATTTTACATTCCACATCCCCGCATCGTCCGGCGACCCTCTCCAAGATCAAATCCATCTTGCGCACTAACACAGGCAACGCCGCAAGGACATTGTCCAGCTTACGGTTCACCTCGAGTAACGTCCCAGTCTGTGAGGTCACCGCACGAGCGGCACATTCCGTGGGTACGGGTCGCACTCCAATCGCTCCCGTCTTCCCAAATTTCCAGAAAACCAGATATCCTCCCACTCCAATCAGAAGAAATCCAGTGATCATCAGGCCGAATATCCACAAATCTTCCACGTCCTCGATGGACAGCTGAGAGAGGCACACGATTCGCCAGACCTCCCAAGAATCGAGTGCATATCCCGATGCGAATGTCCCCTCGGGACAGGTGGGAGCCCCCTTCTCCGTTCTCATCGTAGAGAAAATTTTGTCAATCACGTTGAATGACCAATTAATTAAGTCCATATTTCCAAAAAGAGAGTAGTGGTTTCAGGAGAAATGCAGAGAAGTGCTCTGTAGGCAGACAGGACAAGAGCCTTGGGGAAGCCGATAAGGGAGCTGAGAAAAAAGCGTCTGTACTCTCTGAAGGCTGAAGGCCTATTGTGTTGAATGCCTTTTTTAAATCAATAAACAAACCCATTGCTGATGAAAGTTCTTCATTTAATTCCGATAAAGCCAGGGATGTAGATTTATGTAATCGAAACCCATACTGACTCTCACTCAGGATGTTTTCCTTCTCAATAAAGTTATCAAGTTTCTGAACAAACCATTTCTCAAGCACTTTAGAAAACTGGGAAAGCACTGAGATTGGTCTATAATTATCAAACTTATGTCTATCACCATTTTTAAATATTGGAATTCCTTTAGCAGTTTTCATTTTTTCTGGAAATGTACCACTCTGAACAGACCAATTAAATTCCACTACCTCCGCTCCGCTCCGACACGAACGCCGGAGCAAAATCGGTCCCGTTGTAGTCAATCAGAGCAATTCCACTACTGCGGCCACTGCCGGAGCACGGCCGCAGTAAATGGACAGAAATCACAAACGCCCAACAGGAAAAGGAGCAAGCACAACTTCCGTTTTTCACAATAAATCGATAAACAAAAGGCGTTTTTTGTTTCATATGCACAGGTTTAACAACTTTTAACAACTATCAATGGCGGCTGAAGTTTAAATGCACAAAAGTAAGCCATAAATACAGTTTCTACTATCAAAGTAGTCACACTTTGTTGATCCAAACACTGCTGATCTCTCAACACAAATGATGGGCAGATTAAACGGTTCATTTCGATGCTTCTCCCACACAACGGGTGTTTGGATCTAACTTCCGCGTTTATTGCTCGGACTGTATCGCAAGATCTCGAAAATCCCGCGCATGCTTGTTTGCGCACCTCAGGTCTCCGCACCGGAGCGGAGCCGTTGTAGAGCGGGTACCAGTAAAAAATGAGTTTGGAAGCGAGCGGCTGCGGAAGGCGGGGGCGGACCGGAGCGGAGCGGAGGTAGTGGAATTTGGGGGTGACAGATATAAGTGAATGGTTTAACAACATAATCAATAGTTTTCTTTACAATCATGTCAATCCCGTCACAGTCTGTGGATGTTTTACTTTTACTTTTCCTTACTATCGTCAAAACTTCATTTTCGCTTACATCCCCTAAAAACATAGACTGTAAAATTTTGCTCCCTCCTTGTATTTTTCCAGCGTCATTAGTTTGTGTTTGCAGAGATTTGGCCAAACTTGGTCCTATGTTTACAAAAAATGAATTAAGTTCATTCGCCACCTCAGCTTTGTCCCTCAAGATCTTATCTCCGTTAGTAAAGAAATCTGGATAACGGGCATGCTGAGACCTGGATCTTATGACACAGCATCTGCTGTTTTCTTCACTGTAGATGTCCGACTAAGGAAGTTGGCGGAGGAGAAGGACGAACTCCTGGCTCAGATCAGGAAGCTGAAAAACCAGCTGGAGGAGGAGAAACAGAAACACTCGAAGGTGGACGGTGCTTACACAGATGGGGAGGGGATGGAAAATGGTACAGATCTACACTTTATTGAGATGCAGAGTAAGTCGGCCTCTGGTCCTCGTTTAAAATGTGTTCAGCAAAGAATAAGGAGGCTTTTTTTCCCAACGTGAGTGGTTGGTTTTCCTCCGTAGGAGACATCAACAGACAAATGAGCGAATACAAGTTTAAGCTTTCAAAAGCAGAACAGGAAATCGGCACAATGGAACAAAATGTAAGTGACCTTTTACTGCTAATGGGTCACGTTAAAGTAAAAGCTTCTAAGCTGTAGTGTTGGCTTTTATTCAGATTAACAGACTTGAAGGCCAAGTGTCCAGGTACAAGGCAGCAGCTGATAATGCAGAGAAAATAGAAGACGAACTTAAAGCAGACAAGCGGAAGCTTCAGAGAGAGGTAAGAACGCTCCGACCCGGTTGGTGTTCCTCAGCATCACCTGACTGAGTCGTTGACCTCGCCCTTCTGCCCACCCACAGCTGCGCACAGCTCTGGATAAGCTGGAGGAGATGGAGATGACCAATAGTCACCTTACAAAGCGCCTGGAGAAGATGAAGGCCAACAGAAATGCTCTTCTTTCCCAACAGTGAGGCCAGGAAGCGTCGCGTCATTGCAGAAGCCCCTAAACTCACACCACACACCTCTGACTGCTACGCTGCATCTGGAGCACTCTCGGTTTTCCGCTGCAACACTTCAAGACGTGTAGATAACCAAAAAACACTTCACACTTGTAGCAGAGGGAGGACAACGAAAAGTGGAAATGTTTATTTTTTTGTCTTTTGAATATAAACCTGGGTTTTGTCTGGGGAGCTGCCGGCTTTTGACTCAGAAAGCAAACTAATTTAAAATGATTTTTGGGAGAAACACCTGAGGATATTTCTCTAGTCACTACTCAAACCTTTGTACTACATCATGTTCTTTAGGGAACTCGGGTTCCCTCTGGCTTGGGGTGCTTGGCTGTAACTTTTTGACAAGTTGCATGAATGGGTATAACGATGCTTTTAAATACTATTAAATCACTTTTGCTGCTCCGGGTCTGCACCTTCCTAGCTTCCCCTCACACAGTGAAGTGCCTTTTCACTTTAGGAGAAGAGGGGCGGGGGTGGGCTGTACCGCTCGATGAAACAGTTGTTTTAGCAGGTACGGTACGACGTATTTAAAAAGGTAAAAGTAAAAAGGTGCAGTCGGTATATGGAAATATTTAGAAATAACTGTCTGCTGCAGGTTCTTTGAAATTTTCAAGTATTTAAGGAATTTCTGAAAAATAAATGTATGATTTACAGATTTGTGCATTTATTTTCATTCATGGTGTCATTTGGTGCATTGAGCTTCATGTTGGATATTAATGATCAGTGATTAAAATATCAAGAGTCGAAGTTTGCACTAAAGTCAGACCAAGAAACGGTGAAAAAGTGACATCTCTGACTAAAAGGTTAAAGGTCGGTCAATTAGAAAAAAACTCATATGGAAGACTTCATTATGTGGACAGGAGGAGAGCGATTTAGGGAAGTTTACCCATAATGCACCACGTGCGGTGAAAAACAACTAGCTGATGCCAGCATTCAGCACAGAGGTGGAGGGTTGATGGTTTGGGCTCCTTGCTGTCGAGTCCTCCATGAACTCCTCTAAAAGACCAGTCTTCTAAAAGCTTACAGCTGATTGGACCAAACCAGGTCAGAAAATGGAACCATGACCCCAAACACAGCAACAGAACCAGGTTAAAGTCCACACCAGAACCTGACAGCACCTTGTTTGGACCTTCAGAGTTGAGCAGAAACAAAATGTCACCAAACTAAAAATAATAAGCCTTGAGGTATTTTCTGTATGAATGGCGCCATCTTCTGGACACAATAACTAAATTGTCTTTGATAAAGAAACTTAAGATATTTTTGTTTTTATTTGCAGAACAAGTGTTGCAAACATAAATAGCAGCATGTCTGGGTTTGTTTTAATCAGTTTTAGCATCTTTCAAAAACTTTGTAGAGATCAGTGAGGTTAGCGATCTGCAGCACCGTTCCATCCTCGCTGAAGATCTTTGGAGGGCTGAAGAGCGTTCGAAACGCCTTAAAGATGACGTGTTCGACTCTCCAGCGCCAAGAATTCCCCTCGGCACCCTGAAACATTAAATCCCACCTATTAGGTCAGAGGTCAGCCACGTTGTAGGTATTACAGGAAGATGAGTCCCACCTGTTCCTCGCTTGGATCCAAGATGTACTGCTTCCTGATGGAGTAGAACATGCTGCACTCCTTGCTGAAGTCTCTGAAGCAGTCCTTTTCATCATCCCAGTTTACCTGCAGAAAACAAAAACCCGTAGGTTACACCTTTGTGCCGGAGACTGTAGTTAGAATAGAGGCCATCTTGGATCTCACTTCAGTCGCAAGGCGGAGAATGAACATCGGGAGGCCCTCCATGATGGGAGTGTATGAGTCGAGGAGGAGCGGCAGGCCTGTTAGATTTCCTTCCTGTTGGGGGCAAAGTAGTCAAATTTAGTCATAATTAGGGCTGCACAATATATCGCAAATATATTGTTATCACGATATCAGTGTATCGCAAAGAACAGATAAATATCGCAATGAATGGTCAGCTCAAATCTTTGCTACATAACGCATTATGTCAATCAAACGGAAGCATGATGTGTTTTTAACAAATCAAATAGAGCTCTTCACGCATTTGGCCAATTGGGTGGGTTCTCATAGGTTAGACGCCCGCCCCCGAGGTGGACGGCACTTAATTTTGATGGTTAGCAAACACCTGAGTTAGCTTAGTTCTGCTCTTTCTGCTGATTCTGCTTTTCCCGGGACCCACTGATTGCCTTTTCTTGTTCATTTTCTTTTTCCCTTTCCTCAGATCTTTTGCTTTCCTCTTTTTTATGATTTTTTTTAGTCATTTTTTGAGTTAAGTTTGTATTTATCGCAAGTCATATAGTCATCGCAACATTAATCACTGTTATCGCATATCGCAGGTTTTCCTATCATCGTGCAGCCCTGGTCATAATCAAGTTTGGAGGAGTCGAGGTGAGGGTTTCAGACCTAAGAACACCAGAGCAACTGTAAAGCACGATGGTGGCAGCATCATGCTGTGGTGTGTTGCACAAAGTGGTTTAATAAATCAAAGAGGACTACCTTCAGATTCTTGACTGGTTCTGGTTTCTGACTGGATAAGTGCTGGAGTGGCCCGCGCAAAACCACAACTTTTTTCCATCTGCCGTTGGCACCTTTCCTGCCTTAATTTCTACTGATGCTCCTACGTAACCGCATTTCACTTACACAGCATGCTAGCTAATATTGTCTGGTGTTTTTATGGTGAAGAACATAAAAACCCAAGAACAACAGATCTAAACTTCCAGAACATGTCCAGAATCTCCTCAATCTCTCCGGTCTGCCGGCTCTCGACACACTCGCACACGTTGCCATGGCAACAAACTTACAGCTCTGCCAGCTGACAGCGAACCGGCTGCGTTCGCAGGCAACAGGTCCATCTCCTGAATGTTTCCGACTGGAACAAAACCAGACTCTAAACAGAAGATGTGGAACAACTCCTTAAAGAGCAAGTTACCCCAAAATCAACGTTTTTTTGCTGATAAACTATATAAACGAGTCTCTAATCGTGCTGCAGACATGTGCAGTCAACAATTTGGCACTTTAGCTCATCTTAGTTAAAATTTTAATTTTCTGCCTAAAACTGTCAGTGTTGTGCCGTCTTTAGGCCAAAACTCTGCACTGCATTTAAATTTAAATCTGCCATCGCTATTGGCTAAGAGGTACACTAGGACGTTAGCTGGCACATTATGATGTCACAATGTCGTTGTGGGTCTGTGTGTGTGTATTTGTCGGTGGCTCTGCCCTCAAGTCTGCCAGGCAACAGCATTTGTTGCATTTTTAAAACAGGAAGTGGGAGTGGAGTAATACTCTGGTAGGGGGTGACTTGCTCTTTAAATGAAATTTGCAAACTGAGCGGAACCTTCCATCCGTGACCACAGGAATCCCCGCTCTGGCTTCACTTCCTGTCGAGCTGCACCAAAAACAGGCGGGGGGGGGGGGGGGGGGGGCATTCACTATTACTGGATGAGGTTTTGCCCTGGTGATTAAAATTATTCCCTTTTTTCCCAACAAAACATTTAATTTATTGGTTACCGTCTGTGCATTTCAAGCAATATGGCAAAAATGCTCCATCAGATATTTAAAAGCTAAATTTGTGCTGCACTGAAAAGAAGAAGAGTGGACAAATATCTGCCAGAATCACACCAGATGCTTGTTGATCACCCCAAAAAACTTCACACACCTGATCTATCTCCAGAGAAAAGTAGTCCTCCAGCATTTCAGCCTTTTTCTTCAAAAAATCCACAATATACTGAGCTAAGCCTTCCTTGGGGCCGTCCTCTTCAGTCCAGCCGCTGTCCGCCGAGTCCAACGCCAGCAAGACGAGGTCATAAAGAGGAGCTGGTTCCTGACAACAACAAAAGAACCATGATGAATTTACTGTTAAAAGCTGTGCAGCCCATTCTAATCACACACAGTCTACTTACAGATAGTCTGAGGACGCCAAAGTTTCCAAAGTCGTAAATGAGAATTTGGTAGAAAAGCTCCTGGCTGGATGAGAGTTTGAAACAAAAAGGTGAAACAAGGTGTAAAGGAAGTGAGCTGGACTGTTTGGTTTGTTCCTGCAGCTCAGACCTGAGCTTAGTGGCGTTGAGCAGGTAGAGTTTGGTGTGATGCTGGATTAAAGCCCACTGCGGATTGACACAACCCACGAAAGAGTGGCTCTGCAACACTTCCTGAAGACCTGGGGAAAGAAAAGGTTGAAAATGAGAAATGTGGAATAATTTACGCAGATTAACAAAGAACACCCCATAACTTAATAACTTAATTCGGTCAGCATACTTCCATGTACGTTCCATTAACCGTCTCCGTCCCTCACTGACCCCTCACACTGCCGCCATTCTCGTCCACAGCCTCGTCACCTCCCGTATCGACTATTGCAATTCACTTCTATATGGTCTCCCCAACAAACTCCTTCATAAACTGCAACTGGTCCAGAATTCAGCAGCCCGTATTATCACCAGAACCCCTTCCTTTCACCACATCACCCCGGTTCTCCAGCAGCTTCACTGGCTCCCAGTTAAATTCAGGTCCATCTTCAAAATTCTCCTCCATACCTTCAAAGCTATCCACAACCTCTCTCCTCCATATATCTCAGACCTTATGAGTATTCACACCCCATCCCGTTCACTCAGATCTTCTTCTTCCATCCATCTTGCGGTTCCTTCTGCCCGTCTCGCTACCATGGGGAGCAGAGCTTTCAGCCGCTCTCTCCTCGACTCTGGAACTCACTCCCCCCAGACATCAGGAACATTGACAGTTTTACCCTTTTCAAAACAAAACTCAAAACACATGTTTAAATCTGCCTACAACCTCTGATTTTATTGAACTGTTTCTCTCTTTGTTTTTTCTTCTTTGGGTTTTATTATTGTTTTATTGTATTTTATTACGTGTTTTGTGTAAAGTGACCTTGGGTGTCCTGAAAGGCGCTTTTAAATAAAATGTATTATTATTATTATTATTATAAGAGGGTAAAGAGGAAGTACAGCTACGGAAAACGAGAACGCCAGACTGTTTGTTTAGTGGAGTCGCGTTGCCATGGCAACAGGATGGTGTGTTTTGTTTTATTCTATTCTGAGGAGATGAAGTGATAGAAGCTGAAGTTGTGTAAAACAAGTTATGGAAATGAGCCGTGCCCTGGAGCAGAGTCAAACCAGCAGGAGGAGAGGAGAGGGGAGGGGATGGGTTTGTGCAGGTCCTCCCTTATGTTTGCAGAAAAGATCAGATGCCTGAACTGGTGCGAAATCTCAGATTAGATTATAGCTTCTCTTCACCTTTGTGTGTGTTCTCAGCGATCTCAGCTCTCAGATCTTTGACGCTGTTCAGCTTGATGACTCTTCGTTTAGGCGAGGCTGCCGCCGTCAGCTCCTCGTCCACCTCCTTCTGTCCCTCCTCCTCTGTTCTCGGCCTCTTTCTGCCTCACAGGAACACACGGCTGGTGTCACACCTTCAGAACATTCTGGGAATAACTCACAGCAGTTTAAGGTAAACACACCTGCAGGACGACCTGACGCTTTCAGCCACCAGAGGGCAGAAGAGGTCTCTATCTGACAAATGTAAAGAACCAACAAAAAAGCACCAAGTAGCAGGAAAAATCCCACCAGCAGAACAAAACAAGCCACTAAAGACTTTATTCGCTTTAGTTCTGGGTCTTCTTCCTGCTTCTCTTACTCAGCACACTTGCAGATCAGTGTTGGGACTTGCTTGAGCGCACATAAACACCGACTTCTTCCTAAACCAGCTGGGACTCCACCTGAACGTGTCAGGGA